>NC_139340.1:685000-897500 GCF_056507025.1 Lutjanus erythropterus | reverse complement strand
CCAGAACCTCGAGGACTCTGGTGCATGCCTCACATAGACACACGCACACTCACACACATATACACACACACACACACACACACACACACACACACACACACAAGTGAACACATCAGAATGTTAGGGGGCTGTGACGTCATCAAAGGGAATGTGATGACGTCACGGACTCTGTGCTTTGATCTAGCACGAGGTCAACCAGAACCTGGAGGACTCTGGTGCACGCCTCACATACACACACACACACACACACACACACACACACAAGTGAACACATCAGAATGTTAGGGGGCTGTGATGTCATCAAAGGGAATGTGATGACGTCACGGACTCTGTGCTTTGATCTAGCATGGGCTCTGTGATGCCATCAGTGTTAGGTTAGAACCCTAGCACCATGTCATTATCATACCTGCACTGGTTTTCGGTGGATAACCTTTGACAGGATGGTGGTAGAGACTTGAAACCAAGCTCTGCACCCCCATTTTCGGACATTCCGGATCCAACGGTGCCACACTCGAGTCTCTACGAGGTCGGGAAGTGGGTCAACCAGAACCTCGAGGACTCTGGTGCATGCCACACACACACACACACACACACACACACACACACACACACAAGTGAACACATCAGAATGTTAGGGGGCTGTGATGTCATCAAAGGGAATGTGATGACGTCACGGACTCTGTGCTTTGATCTAGCACGAGGTCAACCAGAACCTGGAGGACTCTGGTGCATGCCTCACATACACACACACACACACACACACACACACACACACACACACAAGTGAACACATCAGAATGTTAGGGGGCTGTGACGTCATCAAAGGGAATGTGATGACGTCACGGACTCTGTGCTTTGATCTAGCATGGCCTCTGTGATGCCATCAGTGTTAGGTTAGAACCCTAGCACCATGTCATTATGATACCTGCACTGGTTTTCGGGGCATAACTTTTGAAAGGATGGTGGTAGAGACTTGAAACCAAGCTCTGCACCCCCATTTTTGGACATTCCGGATCCAACGGTGCCACCCTCGAGTCTCTACGAGGTCGGGAAGTGGGTCAACCAGAACCTCGAGAACTCTGGTGCATGCCTCACATACACACACACACACACACACAAGTGAACACATCAGAATGTTAGGGGGCTGTGACGTCATCAAAGGGAATGTGATGATGTCACGGACTCTGTGCTTTGATCTAGCACGAGGTCAACAAGAACCTGGAGGACTCTGGTGCATGCCTCACATACACACACACACACACACACACACACACACACACACACACACACACAAGTGAACACATCAGAATGTTAGGGGGCTGTGATGTCATCAAAGGGAATGTGATGACGTCACGGACTCTGTGCTTTGATCTAGCATGGGCTCTGTGATGCCATCAGTGTTAGGTTAGAACCCTACCACCATGTCATTGTCATACCTCGACTGGTTCTTGGGGGATAACTTTTGAAGGGATGGTGGTAGAGACGTGAAACCAAGCTCTACACTGCCATTTTCGGACATTCTGGATCCAATGGTGCCACCATTGAGTCTCTACAAGGTCGGGAAGTGGGTCACCCAGAACCTTGAGGACTCTGGTGCATACCTCGATGGGTAAAACACAGCAGCACAGTAACTTTACTGAGGAAATATGTAAATTGATTTCCAGTGAATGAAATTACGTTGGAATCACATTAAAAAACTGTTAAGTCTACAAAGAAAGTGTGTTAATTTCACATAACTGTGATGTATATAAATAGACCATTTCCTGTATTTTTTACATGTAATAATTTCTTATTGTGCATCAATAAATGATCAAATTAACAGGGAAATATCAAACAAAAAACTAATTTAAACTGGTATAACAACAGTAAAACTTTGCATTTTAAATGGAGCTGTTCTATGTATTATACATAAAATCTATGAATAATATGCTGTATTTTTATGTTTTAATAATCAAGTTCTTATGTAAAATTTACTTATAAACCTGCAAAATTATTTCTACTACGCCTACACCAAAACATGCAAAAACATCTTGAGAAAAGACGAGAGGAAAATATAACTTTTGGGACATTTTAATGAACAGCTATCGTAAACAATTGGATGCATTTTTTTTTCCAATGTATACAACATGCAAAGAAGCTACATGTAATGGTTATTTTAACTATGACTGAATCCAGGTTGAAATACTCCAGAAGATTAGATTAGATTTAGAAATTTTTGTCACAAAGTTTAAGTGCCAGGTGCACTACAACCCACACTGTCCCCGTCTGGATTGTTCCACAGTATGGCATAAAACTTATCTATCTCCATGGAGACAATCAGGTGATGCCAACAGGCCAAGTTACAGGTCAGATCTGTGGAGAGGTGAGCCCCCTCACATTAAGAATGCACGTTTGTTAAGTTTTTTTTTTTTTTTTTCAATAAAAACATTCCTGCAAAGAAAGAACATCATGAAACAAGCAGGTGGTGGACCCTCTACCAGAAAAAGTAGGGTTTACCATAAAACACACTGTGGATTTAACAAAGTGAAAACACTACCTCTTCTCAAACAAACAGCCAGAGTCCACAGAAAGAGTCCATACTTAGGCTTAACGCCACTCGCGATTGGAGAGTTCCTGCATTAGGGTGAGGACTCGTGGGTTCACGTTTAGACAACGCTTGGAGTTTTTATTCTCTTCTTTGGTTCCTTTTTCTGGGTTTATCGAGAAGAAACACCTGTAGAATAAAAGCACAGCATATTAAGCATTTTCTTCTTAATTCCTTGCACAAAATCAAAGTCTTTTGCACTGGGAAGACTGCTTGTCTCACTGTTAGTATTCCTTCCGTCATTACTTTGATAGTTTGAGAGCTAAATATGCTTGTTCTGCATGTATGTTTGTGTGGGCTGCGCAACGCCATGAAGGTCAATGTGAAAGGTTGAGGTGGACGGTACTCAGTAATAGTGACAGATAAAAACAACCAGTCACATACAAAAACATTACCAGACTTTAGATTTTGATTGGTTAGGTTTTAGTAAAGCATATTTTGTTTGGTTAAGTTTCATTACTACAACGCCTTCGTTCTTGGAGGAACAATATTTGAACAAACCTGCACCAAAGGGTTACAACCGGGACCTTGGAGCCAGACTCCAGGTCCCAGAGTCCCAGGTCCAAGTCTGAAAAATAAGTAAGCCATGTTTACTCACCTTTGAAGAAACTCCAGAGTTGAAGCCAGCTCAGATGGATAGTGGATGTTGAAACAGTAGTAGCTCCCGAATACGAGGCACAATGCAGAAATGAAGGAGGAGATGTTTGTGTTGGTAAGGTTCCGATCCAGGCTCAGCATGTACCTTGTTGAGGAATAGCAGGACTGCCTATTAACAAAAAAACAGGTTATATTAATAAACGCTGCACACACGACAAATTCTATAAACAGTGCAATTTAAAAAAAAAAAAAAAGAGAGAGATGAAGCTGACTTACCACAGACAATAACAGCGGGTGTCAGAGGCACTTGCTCCAGTTGGACCTCTTCTGCCAGACATGTATCTACGACATGGAAGAACATGGACTCCTCCTTCTCATCGAAGTAGCTGAGCAGAAGCAGGAGCATCTCTACCACATCATCTGATCAGCCACTCTGCGATCCCCGCATCCTCTGAAGCCTTACATAATTCTGTAGTTGAGAAGCCTTTTTACCTTCAAATCCAAATTTCGTGTGAATGTCTCTTTGAGGTCAATCCCAGTGAGCTCCTTGAAGTGGACTGACATGCCAAGTTCATCAAACCAAAACGGCCACTCCTCTCTAAGGCATTTGATACTTTTTCCCTGGTTGACATGTTGGCGCTGCGTGTAAAAAGTGGACTTCATTAGCTGTTTTACCTCCTCTGGATTGGCATCAGAGTGTTGGTACATCACCTTGAGTTTTTCCATCTTTTGCTGCTGGCTCTCTTGAGTTTCTTCAAGAGGCAGAAATTTCACATTCCATTGAATGCATCCGTACGTGTCCTGCATTGCTGCTCTCTCTTCTAATGGGCCCTCATCTGTGTGGTCTGAGTCAGTCTGATGTCTTCTTTTTCTTATTTTGGGTGTTGAAGTGCGCCTCACATTTTCAATTCTGTTTTGCAACTGTTTGACAAGGGAATGGTAGCCTGTTCCAACAATATCGCCCTCTATGACATCTTGAAAAGATTTGGGATATTTTGACACAAATTTTTTTGCAACATCAGTTGAATGCTTTTTACCTACATGAGGGCATTTTTCCATCATCTCACTCACAACAATCCGGACCATTTGCCTCCTCAGCCTTTTTCCCCTCTCCAAAGAATGCATCACTTCCTCAGGAAATTTACTCCATGGTATTTCAAAGTTGTCTTCCCACTGTGTGTCAAGTCTTGGGCTGCTGGAGGAGGCTGACAATGAACTTTGGGCTGAAACAAAGAGCGATGACAGCAATTTGGTAGGTGAGGCTTCCACAGATGATAGTGAGCTGTTCTCAGGAGTTTGGTCTTTAAATGACAACAAAAAAAAAGATTATGATTCACACAGTACAAAATAATATAGTTGTGTGTGTGTGTGTGTATATATATATATATATGAGTATAATAGTGTGTGTAAGTGAGAGTATAGTAGTGTGCGTGTATGAGTATAGTAGTGTGTGTATATGAGTACAGTAGTGTGTGTGTATGAGTATAGTGGTGTGTGTTAGAGAGTATAGTAGTGTGTGTGTATATGAGTATAATAGTGTGTGTTAGAGAGTATAGTAGTGTGTGTATATGAGTACAGTAGTGTGTGTGTATGAGTATAGTGGTGTGTGTTAGAGAGTATAGTAGTGTGTGTGTATATGAGTATAATAGTGTGTGTTAGAGAGTATAGAAGTGTGTGTGAGAGCAGATATGAATTATTTCCCGAACAGCCTCTCAATGTCTATATCTGCTTTTGATTTTGAAAAGTTGTGTGTTGTGTGGTGGTGTTTTTACTTACATTTCTGTTTCCAACTGGAAAGAAGCTTTCTGGCTTGTATAGGTCTTTAATGCTGTCATCAAATCAGCCTCCGTTATGAAGCGTAGATCTTCATAAGTCTCGACTCCGATGGACTGCAAGTGCTCTTCCAGGATGTTTTTGTTTACGCTGGAAGTTCTGGTAGGACTTCCATGATGGCGACATCTAGAAAGGTTCGCTCTGAGTCACTCATATTTGCACTGATGAAGAAATGCCAACTTCAAAGAGAACAGAAAAAATATACAGTACACTACACTAGTACAACAGAGCAAGGACATGCATCAGTTAACACTTTAATTGGCCTTTATTTTGCCACAATTGTCACAGCTCCATTCTTCCAGTTTCCCTCCTGTCCCTCTGCCTCAGTATAATTCCACTCTACCTGCCAGCCACTTCCACCTCGTCAGCCCAACTCCATTCACCTGCAAACACACCTGCAGCTCATTCCTAATCAGCCCTGCATATAACCTCTCCAGCACTCTCACTCCTTGCCAGATTGTTCTACTGCATTCATGCGAGACTTTCCAGCGTTCTTTTCCTGCCTGACCTCCCGTTGCCAACCCTGCCTGCCTCTGACCAGCCTACCTTGCCTGTCTCCCGGAAAACTTGCCAGCCTTCTGTCCCCGACCACGAGTTCTGCCTCGGCGTCTCCTGTTTCTGTCAGCTCTGCCGGCTCCAACTCCTCCGCCTGGTCCCGATTTCCCCTCTGCACGCTCCTCGTCTGCTCCTCTGCCTCGTCGGACAGCTCTCCTGGTTTTGGATTCCTCGCCTTGTCGACTTTGCCTCCAGTAAGCCTCTCTCTATCGCTCCTGCCTGCTGGTGAACGGAACTGTACGGGTCCGGGGGCTCACGGCTTCTCCCTCCGTCCTGTGTCCAGGTTTGGCTCCGCCCATTCCTCACGTCAGACATCCAGAGACTGTGTGTGGGCTCCAGGTCCGAAGAAAGAACTTTTACCTGTGTTTCTGTGTCAGCTCGAGTTTCCTGTTTTGCTTGTGTAAAATTAAAGGGCCATTACCAACTGTCCCAGATTTCCAGAGTGCTGCTTTTGTGTCTTAAGAACACCCATCACACAATACTGTGTTTTAGTGGAATGACTTGGTGTCCATCAAGATTGTCTGATACCAAAGGATAGAAATCGGGCAGGTCATTAATGTTGATACACTGTAACCCAAGACTGTCCTTTGTCACAGAATACAGATGGTATTCTGGGAGGAAGATGCTTTTGTGGATATCCATCAAAACATACACAGATGTGTCATTTTGAATCAAGATGAGCAGAAGTTCACCAAACTCCATATACTCATCATTTCTGTACACAAGAAACTGTCCTTTTTTATATCCAGTGCCCTTGTACTGAATGTCTGTGGTAACTGTGGTATTGCTCTCTGAACAGCCTAACTCCCTGACTGCATGTTTAACAGTGTCACTGTAGAGGCTTGGATAAAACGCACAGCTGTCCTTGACTTCCCGTAGTTTACTGCATTCTTGTCCAGCTAAAAGATATGCCTGATACATCTGGTGACGCTCTGACAAGGTTTGACAAATGTTTTTGAAGTTTTTCAAATGTCTTGCACATCTTTTAAAATAACTGTGCTTACTCTCAAACCTAAGCGTCCATAACCTAATCAATGGACCAAATTTCAAGAACAGTGCAGAATAATGGCGCAAATAGTGGTGCTTGGGTTTTAGTTGAATTTCAAGAAACAACATCTTTCTCAACTCCACATAGTCTTGGCTCAAAATGTCAAGATATGTTATCTGGGCCAAGGAAATGTTCTGAGTACAAATAAGATCCACAATGTCTTTTAGCTGGAGAGCTAACTGCCATACTTCATCCTCATGGTTTTGCATTTTGTCACCAATCAAAACTGGTAGCAATCTCAAAAGGTTCCAGTTTTGAATGGCTTGCCCTGATAACTTGGCTCCGTCAGGGCGGACAGCACATGGCTTGGTGAGTTCTTCAGATCCTTTGTCCTTAAACTGCTTGATGCGCCTGTTTAAGAGTGAGTATGTGAACCATTTTTTCTTTTTTAAAATGTTCTTCAGGTACAGTGCTAGATCATATGACAAGACGCCTTCAAAGAGGTCATGGCCTAAACAAAGCGGGAGACTGGGCTGGGAAACTTGAAACTTCGATGTTTTCAGCCTGGAGATCAGCAACAGCCGCATCATACCTCTCTGGGGTGCGTGGAGGACCACAGGCATTCGGATCAGCCTCAAACTCACTTCTTTTGATTTGACAGTACCTGCAAAAATATTGAGAGTGGCTGAAGTTCTCAGTGAATCCACCTATGCAATGGGAACCCAAGTTATCCCCAGCAATGCAGTAAAGACCCCCTTTTACTTTTTCTCCATCTGTCTCCAAGGATTTCAGATCTGCCAGCAACTCTGAGAAAACTTTGGCTACACCAAAACGCTTAAGGTCATTCTCAACACACAACAAGACTAAAAACATTATCAGTATTTGAATGCAAATGAATGGGTAAATTTGCTAATGAAAGAGACTGCAAGAACTTTGTGTCTCTTTTTAGCAGAACCCAAGGGATTCACAATTTCAAATTAATCTTGGTACAAAATCATTTTGAGGCTTTCAGGGTTTTCATTAGAGAACTAGGGAAATTAAAATTTTTTTTCCATCATATAAATCCGTGAAAACCTCTCCATCCGGATCTCCAAACCTTGAGGACTCTGGTGCATGCCTCACATACACACACACACACACACACACACACACACACACAAGTGAACACATCAGAATGTTAGGGGGCTGTGACGTCATCAAAGGGAATGTGATGACGTCACGGACTCTGTGCTTTGATCTAGCATGGGCTCTGTGATGCCATCAGTGTTAGGTTAGAACCCTAGCACCATGTCATTATCATACCTGCACTGGTTTTCGGGGGATAACTTTTGAAAGGATGGTGGTAGAGACTTGAAACCAACCTCTGCACCCCCATTTTCGGAAATTCCGGATCCAACGGTGCCACATTCGAGTCTCTACGAGGTCGGGAAGTGGGTCAACCAGAACCTCGAGGACTCTGGTGCATGCCTGACATACACACACACACACACACACACACACACACACACACAAGTGAACACATCAGAATGTTAGGGGGCTGTGACGTCATCAAAGGGAATGTGATGACGTCACGGACTCTGTGCTTTGATCTAGCATGGGCTCTGTGATGCCATCAGTGTTAGGTTAGAACCCTAGCACCATGTCATTATCATACCTGCACTGGTTTTCGGGGGATAACTTTTGAAAGGATGGTGGTAGAGACTTGAAACCAACCTCTGCACCCCCATTTTCAGACATTCCGGATCCAACGGTGCCACACTCGAGTCTCTACGAGGTAGGGAAGTGGGTCAACCAGAACCTCGAGGACTCTGGTGCATGCCTCACATACACACACACACACACACACACACACACACACACACACACAAGTGAACACATCAGAATGTTAGGGGGCTGTGACGTCATCAAAGGGAATGTGATGACGTCACGGACTCTGTGCTTTGATCTAGCATGGGCTCTGTGATGCCATCAGTGTTAGGTTAGAACCCTAGCACCATGTCATTATCATACCTGCACTGGTTTTCGGGGGATAACTTTTGAAAGGATGGTGGTAGAGACTTGAAACCAAGCTCTGCATCCCCATTTTCGGACATTCCGGATCCAACGGTGCCACACTCGAGTCTCTACGAGGTCGGGAAGTGGGTCAACCAGAACCTCGAGGACTCTGGTGCATGCCTCACATACACACACACACACACACACACACACACACAAGTGAACACATCAGAATGTTAGGGAGCTGTGACGTCATCAAAGGGAATGTGATGACGTCACGGACTCTGTGCTTTGATCTAGCATGGGCTCTGTGATGCCATCAGTGTTAGGTTAGAACCCTAGCACCATGTCATCATCATACCTGCACTGGTTTTCGGGGGATAACTTTTGAAAGGATGGTGGTAGAGACTTGAAACCAACCTCTGCACCCCCATTTTCAGACATTCCGGATCCAACGGTGCCACATTCGAGTCTCTACGAGGTCGGGAAGTGGGTCAACCAGAACCTCGAGGACTCTGGTGCATGCCTCACATACACACACACACACACACACACACAAGTGAACACATCAGAATGTTAGGGGGCTGTGATGTCATCAAAGGGAATGTGATGACGTCACGGACTCTGTGCTTTGATCTAGCATGGGTTCTGTGATGCCATCAGTGTTAGGTTAGAACCCTAGCACCATGTCATTATCATACCTCCACTGGTTTTCGGGGGATAACTTTTGAAGGGATGGTGGTAGAGACTTGAAACCAAGCTCTGCGCCCCCATTTTCGGACATTCCGGATCCAACGGTGCCACCCTCGAGTCTCTACGTGGTCGGGAAGTGGGTCAACCAGAACCTCGAGGACTCTGGTGCATGCCTCACATACACACACACACACACACACACACACACACACACACAAGTGAACACATCAGAATGTTAGGGGGCTGTGACGTCATCAAAGGGAATGTGATGACGTCACAGACTTTGTGCTTTGATCTAGCATGGGCTCTGTGATGCCATCAGTGTTAGGTTAGAACCCTAGCACCATGTCATTATGATACCTGCACTGGTTTTCGGGGCATAACTTTTGAAAGGATGGTGGTAGAGACTTGAAACCAAGCTCTGCACGCCCATTGTCGGACATTCCGGATCCAACGGTGCCACCCTCGAGTCTCTACGAGGTCGGGAAGTGGGTCAACCAGAACCTCGAGGACTCTGGTGCATGCCTCACATACACACACACACACACACACACACACACACACACACACACACACAAGTGAACACATGAGAATGTTAGGGGGCTGTGACGTCATCAAAGGGAATGTGATGACGTCACGGACTCTGTGCTTTGATCTAGCATGGGCTCTGTGATGCCATCAGTGTTAGGTTAGAACCCTAGCACCATGTCATTATCATACCTGTACTGGTTTTCGGGAGATAACTTTTGAAAGGATGGTGGTAGAGACTTGAAAGCAAGCTCTGCACCCCCATAACTTTGTCTGCACACACACACACACACACACATACACACACACACACACACACACACACACACACAAGTGAACACATCAGAATGTTAGGGGGCTGTGACGTCATCAAAGGGAATGTGATGACGTCACGGACTCTGTGCTTTGATCTAGCATGGGCTCTGTGATGCCATCAGTGTTAGGTTAGAACCCTAGCACCATGTCATTATGATACCTGCACTGGTTTTCGGGGCATAACTTTTGAAAGGATGGTGGTAGAGACTTGAAACCAAGCTCTGCACCCCCATTTTCGGACATTCCGGATCCAACGGTGCCACCCTCGAGTCTCTACGTGGTCGGGAAGTGGGTCAACCAGAACCTCGAGGACTCTAGTACATGCCTCACATACACACACGCACACACACACACACACACACAAGTGAACACATCAGAATGTTAGGGGGCTGTGACGTCATCAAAGGGAATGTGATGACGTCACGGACTCTGTGCTTTGATCTAGCATGGGCTCTGTGATGCCATCAGTGTTAGGTTAGAACCCTAGCACCATGTCATTATGATACCTGCACTGGTTTTCGGGGCATAACTTTTGAAAGGATGGTGGTAGAGACTTGAAACCAAGCTCTGCACCCCCATTTTCAGACATTCCGGATCCAACGGTGCCACACTCGAGTCTCTACGAGGTCGGGAAGTGGGTCAACCAGAACCCCCTTTCCCCAAACCTAACCACAACCCCTAATGCCTAACGAACTTTCTTTTTTTTTTCTTTTTTTTTTTCTTTAATTTGGCACACCTTCCTTAGTTTTTTATATACAGTTTTAGTTTACAAATAACAATTTTGTTTGTTTTTTACATTTTATTTCTTGTACAGGCAACGCCGGCCCCTCATGTCGGCTACTGGTGTGCTCCGCATGGCCTACCAAGTTACGTGGCAGACACCCGCCATGTGACCCAGCCCGGAGAAGCCAGTCTTCGTTGTTGGGGAGGCGGCGGCCCGGCAGAACGGCCGGGACTTTTGCGACGGCCTCCCCTGGCCAGAGCCCGCCTGGACCGGCTCCTACGGTGCCCACCAGAGACTCCCCTGGTCCTGCACACAGGTGCGCCGCTTCTCCACAAGCTGTACTGCCAGCTGGCAAAGACCAGTCCAATTGAAGTCCTAGTGAGCAAGGAGCCTCCACTGAGGTCCCACGTGGACCTCGGTCCCGCCACCGGCGCTCTGCCCCAGGGAACATACAGCTAAAGTTCCCTGGGGCGGCCCCACCCACCTACCTCCGCTCCCGGGCCCACAGCTCACCAGGGCCGGAGCAGTACGGGCTACGCCACCCATAGCTGCGGGGTGGGGTCCCATCAGGACACAGAGACCTCACCGCGGGCCAAACGCTGACAGGGGCCAGGCAACACCTGCCCACCATGCCTGGCCCCTACTGTGCTCTCCAGGGCCTTCCCTGGAACTACCTCCCCGGGCGCACAGCTCACCTGGCCCGGTCAACGTCAGCCAGATCCCCGGCCACCACCAGGGACTCCCCTGGACCTTCAGTGGGACTGCACAGGGACTCCAGTAGGACTCCCCTGGCCCTTCCACACGAGACCAGCAGCATTTTGCACGGGCAACCTCCAACCACCGGGCACAACACTCATCTTGTACGGGCAACACCGGCCTCTCATGTCGGCTACCGGTGTGCTCCGCATGGCCTACCAAGTTACGCGGCAGACACCCACCGTATGAATGCCCCCAGTTGACCTCCATCGTGAGGCTAACGCCCGGGATGCCTATTTATATTTCTAAAAATAAATTGCTTCCTTTTAGATGGACAGTTTGGATTATTTGTTGTGGGGTTGTAGTGGATGCTTATTCATAGTCAGTGCCTTAATTACCCGGACCTGCATCCCCGGAGCCGAGTCTACTGCCGGGTACCAACAGGAGACCGGCACACCAAGCCGCGGGCCTTCATGACCTAGCCCGGAGAAGCCCACCAAACGACGGCTACGTTGTCAGGGAGGTGGCGGCGATGGTGGCAGCCCGGCAGAATGGCTGACCATATAATCACTATGGACATTTGCAATGGCCTCCCCTGGCCAGAGTCTGCCTGGTGACCACCAGAGACTCCCCTGGCCCTGCACACCGGGGACCAGAGTCCAATGTGTGCGGTCCCCACGGTGCCCACCAGAGACTCAACTGGCCGAGAACGGCGGGGGGCATCTCTCACCCACGGGCAAAGCCAGCCCGTGGCTACGGGGGCAGTGGCGGCGATGGTCTCCATCAGGAGACCCACACCCTCTCCCAATGCTGACGGGGGCCGGACAGCACCAACGACAACACCTATGGTGCCCACCAGGGACTCGAGTCCCCGCCCAAATCCCCACACCCCCCCGACCCCCGGGCCTACGCCCAGGAGCCCACACGTTCAGCATGGACGGTCGATGCCGGCCGTACCCGGCAGGACTAGACCGAGGTCCCCAGTATACCTCGGTCCCAACACCAGCACCACCGCACCGCTCTGCCCCCGGGGAACGTATTGCCAAAAGTCCCCGGGGCATCCCCACACACCTCCCTCCACTCCCGGGGCCCAAAAGTCACAGGGCCCTGCCAACGCCAGCCAGGCAAGGCACCGCCTCCTGGGACGGCGGGACCAGACTCCTCCTCCCCTGGGACGGTGGGACCAGCCTCCTCCTCCTCCCTCACTTCCCTGAGTTCGGCAACATCTTGCCATCCCTGCTTTCACCCCCTTAGTCCTGTCTCCTAACCACTTTCTGGAAGACACTTGATGCATGTGACACTTGACACAAATCACCACTCTCCCATTCACTTGTATGGGAATATTATTTTGGCCCTAACTCCGGAACCGGACATCCTATACACTTGTGGATGGTGCCGTTGGAGTCGGGGTACACACAAACGGGGGCGTGAGTCCAGGTCCCATCGCTCTATCTGGCTCGGTCGTGGTTATTACCCCCTATCCCTGTCTCTGTCAGAACCTGCTATAACAGGCAGATTATAGCAACTTCTGACAGGGGCCCCTAACTCCAGAACGCAGGGTCCCAGAGGGCCGGGGGGGGCTCTGCGGCTTCGGAGCGGGCCAAAATGGGGGGGCCCGGCCTGCTTTCGAGTCTCTAGCGCCTTCCTGAGACACAGACAGCCCGTAGACTCCATTGTCAGAACCTGCTATAACACGCACACTATAGCAACTTCTGACAGGGCCCGTAACTCCAGGCTGCTGAGTAATTTTCTTTTGTACATTTTGTCCAAGCTGCCGGAGAAAACCTTGCTGTTTCTCTCCGGAAGTTTCTTTTCTGAAATTGTGCACTTTTCTATGTTTAAGCCTCACTCTCACTGTCAGAACCTGCTATAACAGGCAGATCCTAGCAACTTCTGACAGGGGCCCCTAACCCCAGGACGCAGGGTCTGCGGATTCAGAGCGGGCCAAAATGGGGGGGGTCGGCCTGCTTTCGAGTCTCTAGCGCCTTCCTTTCAAAACTTATTCCCCGATAACCCCTCCCGTGGCGCTTCTCATCCCTCTGGCCCTGGCCCTGCCTCTATCTGCCTGTCTTCAGGAGTGGCAGGTGGTACGAGATTTGAAAACCTGGCCTCCAGTAGCATGTTCAGTCCACTCCAAATGGTCTGAATCGTAACGTGTATTTTTGATACCCACAATGCTTTGCGCTAAAAAAGTGGACGTGTTGGTTTACATTTCTTCAAATAACTTTTGTTCCGTACGTGCTAGAGACTTGGAACCAGGTCCTACTCTCCATTATCGAGGACGGGCTTTCCAACGATGCCAGGCCCGACGCCGTGCGACGTCGGGAAGTGCGTGAAAATTGCGATTTTTTTTTTTTTTTTGCATCTCTGGAACGGAAGGTCGTAGAGACACGGGACCAAGACTGGCGTGTTCAGCGTCGTCGAATTAGTGTACACGCCACCCAGTGGCGAGTCTCTAGAATGCACGGTTCCCGAATTATAGGGCAAAATATAAGTAAATGTGTGATATCAAAGTATGAAAATCTGAAAGAAAGTCTCATTGGCCTGAAATCTCACTCAGACGGTTGAGGAGCACGTTTTGGACCATCTGGACTGCATGGGGAATGTCCCCGGGGTAAGTAACTTTTTTTCCACTAGGTGGCGCTATCGACCCCAAACTATAGGGGTGGCTTCGGAGGGTCGGTCCGATCCTGGCGGTACCAGAACCATGTCTCTGGGACGTTCCTGGCCCGAGTTATGAACTTAAAACGGAGTGGATTTAATTGGCTCCGTCTTAAGTTAATAACTCCGTAATGGTTAGAGGTAGGGACTTGAGATTTTTTCTGGGGGCATTTGGGGATGGCTCGCACCTGTCTCTAATGGGTCCGATGCCACTTTATGACTTTTGGAATAACTCTGTAACTTGTGGTCCTAGAGGTTCAGCAGTGCCACCAGTGAGAAGAGCAGCCACGTTAATGTGGGGATAGGTCAAGGTCTCATGTATCTATCTCGTTGGACTTGGGAGTTATGGGCGGTACAATGTCCAAAAAACTACCAGTGGAAGCATGTCCAATCGACTCAGAATGGCCTGAAATGTGCTCCTAACCACTTTCTGGAAGACATTTTTGGCCTGTGACACTTGTGAAATTTTCACTCCTCCCATTGACTTGTATTTAGTTTTATTTCGGCCATAACTCGAGAACCGTACGTCGTAGAGACTCAACAAAGGTACCGTTGGACTCAGGGTATGCACAAATGGGGGGGAGTGGGGTGGGGGGGCAGTAGGCCATGGTCCCAGGTCTCTAACACTTATGGATCAAAAGTTATTTTGATAAATATAAATGGATACGCCCACTTCTCAGCCGCAATGCATTGTGGGACTCAAAAATCATTGGATCTTCTTAAAAAAAGTACATTTTTGGATTCCTGGGGACCATCCGGACACGGTAATGTACATATCTCAAATTTTTTTCTGGCACCCTGACCCAAAAACAGGTTCCCACAAAGCACATCGCCGCATATTAAAAGCTCACTTTATACGGGCAGCGCCGGCCAAGGCGGCTATTGATGTGTCATTTGAGTCTGATCATATTATGGCACAGATGTGGTGAGAAAGCTGCTGGTTGTTGACCCAGGACATGCTGGAGGGAATCCAGTAGGACTTCTCTGGTCTTTGGACAAGAGACAAGCAGCATCTTGCACGGGCAACCTCAAACCACGAGGCCCTTTTATGTCCAGGCACAACACTCATCTTGTATGGGTTAAGCTGCCCGGAGTCTAATGTGTGCGGTCCCCACGGTGCCCACCAGAGACTCAACTGGCCGGGGCCAGCCCGTGGCTACGGCGGCAGTGGTGGCGATGGTCTCTATCAGGAGACCCACACCCTCTCCCAATGCTGACGGGGGCCAGAGGGCACCTACGACAACACCTATGGTGCCCACCAGGGACTCGAGTCCCCGCCCAAATCCCCACACCCCCCCGACCCCCCGGGCCTACGCCCAGGAGCCCACACGTTCAGCATGGATGGTCGATGCCGGCCGTAACTTAAACTCGAGCCTCTCATCAAAGTTGGAGGAGGGATGCTGTGCAACGTCCAGCAGCCAGGGGCGATCCTAAAAAATATTCCCTAGACCTAACTAGCCAGTGCCTCAGAGGAGCCAGTATCTCGTTGGACTTAGGAGTTATGGGCGGTAAAATGTCCAAAAAACTCCCATTGATTTACATGGCTTCCAGAATTGTATCTATGTAACCCACGTGCATAGATACATTTCTTGAACCTGCTCTTCACTCCCGTGTCTCTACGACCTTCTGTTCCCGAGATACAGCCCAAAAAAAAAAAAATCACAAGTTAGGCCCACTTCCTGACGTCATACGGTGATGCTAGAGGTACCGTTGGAAAGCCCGTCCCTGATAATGGGGGGGGTAGGAGTTGGTTTCAAGTCTCTAACACTTATGGATCAAAAGTTATTTTGATAAATGTAAATTGATAAGCCCACTTCTCAGCCGCAATGCATTGTGGGACTCAAAAAACATGGTTTTCCCTTAATAACTCAGCTCAGGAACGTCGGATCTTCATAAAAATGTACATTTTTGGATTCCTGGGGACTGTCCGGACATGGTAATGTACATATCTAAATTTTTTTTTCTGGCACCCTGACCCAAAAACAGGTTCCCGCAAAGCACATCGCCGCATATTAAAAGCTCACTTTATACGGGCGCTGGCCCTTCGTGGTGGTCACGTTCTCCATCAGGAGAACGACACCCACGCATGGTGCTGATGGTGGCCGCAGCACCTACGGTGGCCACCAGGGACGCGCCGGACCCTGCCCACGAGGGCACAGAGTCTGACATGTTCCTATAGTACCCACCACCGACAGCCAAAGCAACTCTGCCAGTGCTGTCGGTGCCAACATCTACGGTCCCAACCAGAGACTCTTCTCTCTGGCCAAGGACCCGAATAGATGGGGGGGTAGGTCTTGGTCCCATCAGGAGACTGACACCCACACAAGGTGCTGACGGTGGCAGCAATACCTACGGTGGCCACCATGGATGCCCCTGCCCCCGCATGCGGGGGCACAGAGGCCGACATATTTGTACAGTACCCACCACTGACTCCACCAACTGTTTCAGCCACAACAGCTTGCAAAATGCTCTCGGTGCCAACATCAACGGTGCCAACCAGTCCAGATCCACAAGTCATGGACATCTCTCTGAATTCCCACTCCTGTGAATTAGCAGGCATAAAGAAATTTTTTACAGGTCGTGGTCCCATCAGGAGACCGACACCCACGCAAGGTGCTGAAAATGACCGCAACTCCTACGGGAGGCCACCAGGGACGCCCCTGCCCCTGCTTGCGGGGGCACAGAGGCCGACATGTCCCTATAGTACCCACCACCGACTCCACCGACTAAGTGAGCCAAAACAGCTCGCCAAATGCTCACGGTGCCAACACCTACGGTCCCAACCAGCGACTCTTCTCTCTGGCCAAGGACCCCAACAAATGGCTTCGGATGGTGGGACGAGCTTTCTCCTCATCAGGCAAGTTCTTGAGAAGCACTTGGAAATTCTCAATTACGTCATTGAGCAGCTCTCCCGCCATCCTTGCTTGAGTGTGTCTGAACAACAATGAAAAGGTAAGGGCTGCTTGCTGTCACTGCTGCACACAAAACACTGACAAAATAAACTGCTGCTCACACTATGCACTGGCAGTTGTATTGACTGGACAACACAAGAAAATGAGACACTACACTACTACAGGGGCTTTTTACAGAGTTGTACTTTTTCTGACTGATGCAAACCACTAACTGAATGTATAAATGGAAAGTCACTCTATTTATACACTTGGAATTAACAAAATAAGATTTATGTAGTAATAGCATGTGCACTTTTTTCTTGCATTAAACTATTAACACTATGAAATAAAACAACAATATTATGTATGTATGTAGGAATAGTGTGTGCTCAGTGACATTTTGGCTTTGACCTATATGGTAACACGTTTCGGTTAATGAATCAGGAACCGTATGTCGCAGAGACTCAGTTCTGGCACCGTTGGAATCGGGAGGGCCACCTCTAGCCATCTGGACATGACAGGTAAGTTTCCCAAGGTAAGTAACTTTTTTTCAGCTAGGTGGCGCTATCGAGACCGAGTCCGGAACGGTTGGAGGTAGGGACATTTTTTCTGGGGGCATTTGGGGACGGGCCACACCTGTCTGTAAAGGATACGACACAATTTGACGACTCGTGTCTCTATCTCACAATGTTTGGCAATAACTTTTGAATGGTAAGTGCTACAGACTCAGGGGTGGTACTGTTGGACTCGGGGTATGCACAAAGAGGGGGTAGGTCATGGTCTTATGTCTCTATCTCATTGGACTTAGGAGTTATGGGCGGTTCAATGTCCAAAAAACTACCTGTGGAACCATGTCCAATCAACTCAGAATGGCCTGAAACGTGCTCCTAACCACTTTCTGGAAGACACTTTTTGCCTGTGACACTCAAATTTTCCCTCTCCCATTCACTTGTATGGGAATTTTTATTTTTGCCATAACTCAGGAACCGTACATCCTAGAGACTTGTGGGCGCTGCCGTTGGACTCGGGGTACACACAAACGGGGGGGTCGGTCAAGGTCGCATTTCTCTATCTCGCTCGGTTGAGGATCGGGCTTTTTGATCAAAAGCCCGATCGTGGTCATTACCCCCTATCCCCAAACCTAACCACAACCCCTAATGCCTAACGAACTCTTTCTTTTTTTTTTCTTTCTTTTTTTCTTTAATTTGGCACACCTTCCTTAGTTTTTTATATACAGTTTTAGTTTACAAATAACAATTTTGTTTGTTTTTTACATTTTATTTCTTGTACAGGCAACGCCGGCCCCTCATGTCGGCTACTGGTGTGCTCCGCATGGCGTACCAAGTTACGTGGCAGACACCCGCCATGTGACCCAGCCTGGAGAAGCCAGTCTTCGTTGTTGGGGAGGCGGTGGCCCGGCAGAACGGCCGGGACTTTTGCGACGGCCTCCCCTGGCCAGAGCCCACCTGGACCGGCTCCTACGGTGCCCACCAGAGACTCCCCTGGTCCTGCACACAGGTGCGCCGCTTCTCCACAAGCTGTACTGCCAGCTGGCAAAGACCAGTCCAATTGAAGTCCTAGTGAGCAAGGAGCCTCCACTGAGGTCCCACGTGGACCTCGGTCCCGCCACCGGCGCTCTGCCCCAGGGAACATACAGCTAAAGTTCCCTGGGGCGGCCCCACCCACCTACCTCCGCTCCTGGGCCCACAGCTCACCGGGGCCGGAGCAGTACGGGCTACGCCACCCATAGCTGCGAGGTGGGGTCCCATCAGGACACAGAGACCTCACCGCGGGCCAAACGCTGACATCGGCCGGGCAACAGCTGCCCACCATGCCTGAACCCTACTGTGCTCTCCAGGGCCTTCCCTGGAACTACCTCCCCGGGCGCACAGCTCACCTGGCCCGGTCAACGTCAGCCAGATCCCCGGCCACCACCAGGGACTCCCCTGGACCTTCAGTGGGACTGCACAGGGACTCCAGTAGGACTCCCCTGGCCCTTCCACACGAGACCAGCAGCATTTTGCACGGGCAACCTCCAACCACCGGGCACAGCACTCATCTTGTACGGGCAACGCCGGCCTATCTTTACAAAAGAAGACAAAACACACAAAAAAAATTAACAGAACAAAAAATACACTATAAAAAATACAAAACTGAAAAAGAATAAAAAAAGAAAAAAGACAAAAAGAAAAAAAGAAAAAAAAGAAAAAAAAACAGGAGGGGCTCAGGCCCAATTTCCTAACCCTAACCCCTAACCCTACTTTTTCTTGACTGGCCTGATGAGAGATGGTGGAGGATTACTAGGGGAGTCCTGGGGGGGTTGATGGTAGGGAACTTACTCTTTGGAGTAATTTTATAATTTTATAATTTCCGTTTCCATGGATGTGGGGATCCATGAGTTAGGGGAAGCTTCATGATGTAGGACTAGCTGGTGCCCAAGTCCTCCTTGGTAAGTAGGGGAGTTCCAAGGGAGGTAGCATTTCCTGAGGCCGTGCGGTGTATGGGGCACAGGAAATGGGGGGAAAAAAAGGTTTCTTGGAGGGGTTAAGGAGGCAGTTTGGACGGCTGGCCTTGACCCTTCCAAACATAGTTTCCCTCTTTTGTATAGATCCCGGGAACCTGGGAAGGGAACGCTTTAGCAGGGCTGGTCCGAGCTTTCCTCTGGGAATTTGGTAGGTTGAATAATGGATTCTTCTTGGAGTATCTAAGGAGGCAGTTTATTACTGCTGGCCTTGGGCATTCCAAGAAAGGTTTTTTTTTTTTCCCTCCCTTTTCTGGCTCCATTTTGATTAATAGTTCCCAGGGAGCTGGGAAGGCAACGGTTGTTCGGGGCTGGTCCTGGTAGTCCCCCAGGCTTTGTTAGTTTTTTTCTGGAATGATTCTACCTCCTGCTGCAGCCTTACTTGGGCAGGCCAGAGTAACCTAGCGGTATTAACAACTGGTCTGTTGAACCGGGTAAGGGGTGAGTATGCGGCCCCCCGTGTCCCGATTCTAGGGACAGCGGGGCCTTCCTCGGGTGAGGGTGTCTAGTGATAATGGCCGAAACACCCGATGATCCTGAGGTTCACTACTGATGATGTGTCTGTGTAAGGTTTGGGTGAGTTCTTGCGGACGTGTTGGTTAGTTCTTAGTGGATTTGGAGGGGGTTTTGTAATTTGGACTTTGTCGGGAGTTTTTTATCAGAGCACTAGATTGCACATGTAGTGACAAGCATTGGCCAGTGCCTTGCCTTTGCCTTCCTATTCCAAACTGGGCTAGTCGTCGGACTGGTCCGGGGGAAGGCATCGTGATATTTTTCCTTCTCCTAACCCCTAACCCCTTAACACTAACCTGAAGCCCGATCGTGGTTATCACCCCCTATCCTAACCCGTTTTATTCTGTTGTTGACATCATGGTGCTGCATTTGTGACTTTGCCTTGAAAGTTTCTTTTGCATTAACGTTTTTTTTTTCCACAAAGTCCCAACAGTTTTTTTTGTTAAGTCAAAAAAATGAATAACAATAAACAGGAGAGAGCTCATTTCATGCTTGACTCTCGACCAGCCACTAACAGCAGAGTGAGTTCTGAGTGTGCGCTTATTGGCCGTTTTGGGGGGGTTAATTGAATACACTGAGCACATCTCCACAGCCCATCAAATGGCGGCTTCGTTGTTGGGGAGGCGGTGACGGTGGCGGCCCAGCAGAACGGCCGACCACATCATCACTATGGACTTTTGCGACGGCCTACCCTGGCCAGAGCCCGCCTGGACCGGCTCATACGGTGGCCACCATATGTTATATGTAACACTTCAAGCTGTTTTGTTGACAATAAAGCTTTGACAATGGCCAGAATACCAGATTTTGGAGAGGTACTACCAGAAGTATGAATGAATGGCCTGAAGTAATAGTAAAACATGAGATATAATTCTTTGTCCGCACATGTAACAGGCAGTCTTTGGTCTCGGAAACTGTTGTATTATTTGTTAGGGGGAAAAGTGGTTTGGCTTAGGGCCAAATCAAATCAAAGATTAATATTTTTTATATTTTTTATTTAACTATAACGTTGTACCAGAGCACTATCTTTGTGGTTTCGACCAAATGTTTGTTTGCTTGTCCATTTACCATGCTGCACAAACGTACTATATTTGTTATAATAGCTGTCATTTTGCATTTTAAGTAACATAAGCAATATTTCAATCGAGGAACAACTGAGGAAACCCGGGCCCTCATACAGTGGCGGGCGGCAAACGAGGCCCTTTTCACCGGCTGACGAAACTCGGCCAAGTCAGGATGGGAGTGAGTGGGACGGTGGGACCAGACTCCTCCTCCTCCGAGGTTGGCAACATCTTGCCATCCCTGCTTTCACCCCCTTAGTCTTGTCTCCTAACCACTTTCTGGAAGACACTTGATGCCTGTGACACTTGACACAAATCACCACTCTCCCATTCACTTGTATGGGAATATTATTTTGGCCATAACTCTGGAACCGGACATCCTAGACACTTGTGGATGGTGCCGTTGGAGTCGGGGTACACACAAACGGGGGGTTAGGGCAAGGTTCCATGTCTGTATCTCACTTCCCTGAGTTCGGCAACAAGTTGCCGCCCCCCTTTAATCCTCTCGACAACGGTACCGTTGGATTCGGAAGAACCACAAATAGGTGAGTAGAGCGGGGTTCCATCTTGATGCTGCCTTCCTATCAAATGTTATACCGGCTTGTCTGCTTGGCAACTTGGCCGTCCTGTTCCTGTTCTCCTCTTTTCTACGCCTGTCCTTGTGCTTTTGCCTAAACACAACCTCACCGACCCATAGAAAGCCCGTAGACTCCATTGTCAGAACCTGCTATAACATGCAGAGGATAGCAACTTCTGACAGGGCCCGTAACTCCAGACTACTGAGTAATTTTCTTTTGTACATGTTGTCCAAGCTGCCTGAGAAAACTTTGCTGTTTCTTTCCGGAAGTTTCTTTTCTGAAATTGTGCACTTTTCTATGTTTAATCCTCACTCTGACTGTCAGAACCTACTATAACACGCAGACTATAGCAACTTCTGACAGAAGTTAAATTGCAGACCCTGTGGGCCGTATCTCGGGAAGCGGACGTGCTAGAGAATCGGCAAAGGTACCCTTGGATTCGGAAGGTCCACAAATAGGTGAGTAGAGCGGGGTTCCATCTTGATCGGATGGAGACCAAGTAGTGTCGAAACGTAGTCATGACTAACCCGAGTTGAGCAGCACACCCTTTTGGTTTATCCTTTCCGTTGGAAACCGTCCTTAGTTGTTTGTTGAAAAGCTTGTTGTCTTATTCCTCATGTTTCCCCTCCCAATAAATCTGACGCTTTCCTACCATCATGTTATTTTATGCACAGTACTGCAAAAACAGAAAAACTACAATTACAAGGCAAGAATAGCCACAGAACAGGAATGGGATTGAGGCCGGGGGACGGATGGGGCATGGTCTGGATGGAGAGTACAGCACCATTCCCTTGCAGGGGCGGTCTCATACCTATAACCCTTCACTTTGCATTTGGTGCTTGAGGTGAACACAGCTCTGTCCGGGCAAGCCCTCCTTTTTCTAGACTGGCCTGATGAGAGATGGTGGAGGATTACTAGGGGAGTCCTGGGGGGGTACATCTCCACAGCCCATCAAATGGCGGCTTCGTTGTCGGGGAGGCGGTGACGGTGGCGGCCCGGCAGCACGGCCGACCATATCGTCACTGGTTGTCGGGGGGCAGCGGTGGCCAGAGGTGGCTCTAATCGCCATGGCTATAAGTGCGCCCACAAGCTCCAAGGCACATGCAGAGCAAGAGCACAGCACCACCACAACCACCGCCGGTCGGCCCCGGGGAATGGCTGGACAAACATCCCCGGGGCCCCCGGGTGATCCTCCAGGGACTCCCCTGGACCTGCACCCACAGCCCAACAGTCACCCGGGCTGGGAAAAGGTGAGACTACATCACGACACTAACACCCAGCAGGGCCCCCCCCCCCTTTATCCTCCCTACCTACTACTACTCCCCCCCTCCTATTGTTTATTTTATTTATTTATTTTGCTTGCTTGTTTGTCTGTTTGGTTTTTTTTAGTTTGTTTTTTGTTTATTCCTTCCATGAACCCAAAAGCACTTATATTTATTATTATTCTTTATTCTAGTATCTTTATTGATGCCTTGATGTCTCCATCAGGAGACCGACACCCATGCCCAACCTTGACGGGGGGTCCCCTGGGTGACACCTGCCACAATACCTACGGTGTGGGACTTGCATCCTGAACTCCATCCCCGGGCTGGGAAAAGGTGAGACTACATCGCGACACTAACACCCAGCAGGGCTCTCCCCCTCCTCTTTATGCTCCGTACCTCCTCCTATTCCCCTCTATCCCTGTTCCCTGCAGGGATAGTCCTGGTACTGCCCAATTTTCTCTCACCCTGCCGTTCTTTTTTTCATCTTCCCCTTTTCCTATTACCCCCTTTTTTTTTTTACCCCCCCCCCCCCCCCCATATTATTTGGGTTCATTACATAGACACCAGGCCTTTTCTCTATATTTCAGGATTGTCCGGCGTAAGTGAAAACCAGAGCCAGTGCAAGCCGCATGCCCCAGCAAGGCAATAGGACTGCCACAAACCAGGTGAAACAACACAATAGCAGCAGGCATAAAGACATTTTTTTCTTTATTTATGTATTTATTTTTTTCTTAATTCTGTGAGCCATATGGCTCCAACATTCAAATTATCTGGACTAATTTCATCTTTTCTGACTCTCTTTTCCCCGATAACCCCTCCGGGGCCGGGGGTGGCCTACCAAGTTACGCGGCAGACACCCGCCGTGTGACCCAGCCCGGAGAAGCCCACCAAATGACGGCTTTGTTGTCGGGGAGGCGGCGGCGGCGGCGGCGGCGGCCCAGCAGAACGGCCGACCACATCATCACTATGGACTTTTGCGACGGCCTACCCTGGCCAGAGCCCGCCTGGACCGGCTCATACGGTGGCCACCATATGTTATATGTAACACTTCAAGCTGTTTTGTTGACAAAGCTTTGACAATGGCCAGAATACCAGATTTTGGAGAGGTACTACCAGAAGTATGAATGAATGGCCTGAAGTAATAGTAAAACATGAGATATAATTCTTTGTCCGCACATGTAACAGGCAGTCTTTGGTCTCGGAAACTGTTGTATTATTTGTTAGGGGGAAAAGTGGTTTGGCTTAGGGCCAAATCAAATCAAAGATTAATATTTTTTATATTTTTTATTTAACTATAACGTTGTACCAGAGCACTATCTTTGTGGTTTCGACCAAATGTTTGTTTGCTTGTCCATTTACCATGCTGCACAAACGTACTATATTTGTTATAATAGCTGTCATTTTGCATTTTAAGTAACATAAGCAATATTTCAATCGAGGAACAACTGAGGAAACCCGGGCCCTCATACAGTGGCGGGCGGCAAACGAGGCCCTGTTCACCGGCTGACGAAACTCGGCCAAGTCAGGATGGGAGTGAGTATTGCTTTTGGGTGCTCGTATCATTGCTGGGCAAGTATTAGAGCCAGATTATTGCAGTCTTCATCCATAATGGTTAGTATTTTATTGAAGTAGCGTGTCACCTCACTTATTCCTGTATTTGTTTTTCCCAGGGACTTTGTTGTCACTTTGGGCATGGCCATAATGGCCAAGCAGGCGAAGAAGAAGTGGAACAATTTAAAGGACAAATATGAGGTAATATGCCTGTTTCTCTGCTTGGTATTATCCTGAGAGCCTTTCTTAGAATACTTTTAAATTAATTACATAGCTTTTGTTTGCAAGGCCAATCAGTTTTACAGTGTAATATTTAATAACCTATTTTCAGGAGCTAAGAGACCCCACAACAGTCAAAGGGGTAGAGGCCGGGAGTGTGACCGCTGCCACCTGGCAGTGGTACAGTGAGATGGATGCTGCACTCCAGGGGCAGCACTCAATCAGTCCGCCCCTGGTAGTTGCAGCAAATCTCACTGCCACTACAGGTGGTGTGGTGAGCATCTCAGCCTCTACCTCTTCTGCAGGAGAGGGCAGGGCCAGGCAGAGCAGGAAGAGGCCAAGGGAGAGTGAGCTGCTGGACTTTTTAAAAGAACGGGCAGAGAAGAAAGAACAGAGGGAGAGAGAGGCACTGGCCAGAGAGGAGGAGAGAGAGAGGGCAGCAACAGCCAGAGCAGAGCGCTATTTGTCTCTGTTTGAAAAACTTGTAGACAAATTTTAAATAGTTACTGTTGTTTTAAAATGTTTGTTAATGTTGTTATTAAATTTTGTTATGTTTAATATTGAATCCAGGGAATTCATTTTTGAAAGCAGTGGTGTATTGTGTATATTACAACAAAACATACATATTTTTTTTACAGTGATATACAGTTATTAATAGTGCAGTGCAGTTGAATTTAACGTAGCCAAAACCAGAAAAAGAACATTGCAACAAATGAATATACAACATATTTACAATTATTTACAGTCATGCAGCTGAATTTAAAGTAGCCAGAAAAAGAACATTCAACACATTCAACATATATACACACACATCAATCTCATCTCTTATATATCTAATCTATACAGTATATATAATAGCATCTAAATTATGTTTTAAACCCAGCTGGTGGTTACAAGTCCTGGTGGTACATCGGGGATCTGCGGAGGACAAGTGCATCATGCACCGATCCTAGTTGGCCAACAAAAACATCCAGAAATTTGCCTTTGGCATCACAAATGCCGTGCAGGATGACAGAGGGGAAAAGCTTTCTGTTTATGTAGCTTCTCTTCTGTGGCTCTGCAGGAGGAAGAATCCTCACATGACACCCATCAATGGCACCAGCAACATACTGAAAAGTATCATGGCCAGCAAGGTGAGCAAAGTCAGCTCCCACCTCCTCCATCTGCTCTGCTGTGGGGAAATGGACCACCCTATGGAGGATGGTCATCATGTCCTCGATGACTTTGTGCACAATCCTGCACACAGTGGCGAGTGGCATGGCAAAGATGTCTGCCGTTACCCTGTAGGAGGTTCCACAGGCAAGCCAGTAGAGCGTGACGAGCACCTCAACTTCATGGCTCCATCCATGTGCTTTTCCCCGGGGCAGTATCTGGAGCAGCATGGTGATGCCGTCCCTGGATAGCCTGAAGGCCGGTTTCAGCTCTGCTCCAGAGAAGAATGTGGCCAGGATAGGCACATTATAATTCATTTGTGCATACCTCTGCAAGGGACTTTGGTCCTGTTAAAAAAGAATTGTTTATTAATAAACAAAATTAATTGTTGTTGTATTTGTGTTTTTAGTATTTAATATTTATTCAATATTTATTTTATATGTATTAAACTTTGTTCTAAATATGAATTGTCTTTCTAAATTTGAAGTGTCTGATATGAACTGTTAAGAATTACAATTACGTTTCCCTCTAACATATGACCTGTTTGTTCAGGTGCTTGAGAACGTTTCTAGTTCTTTCATAACTTGATAGACTGTGTAAAGTTCTGAGACAAGAAGTTACTGTAGCCTACATGATTACTGTATCACAGACATCAAAATACATCTTTAAAAAAAAAAAAGTTTGGGAAACAGTGGGCTAAACCATTTCAATATTAGTAACTTTGTGTTACAGCTCTACAGTGTCAGTCTCAGTAATGTTATAGCCAGGGGTGGAAGTAATTAATTACAAATAGTGAAAGTTTAGTATATATACATATGTATACATACATACATATAGTATAGTTTCAACGTTGGCACATTTGCAATGTCCATTATTTATAAATCAATTGTTGTGGCACTAACTGCACTTCATCTAGCTTTGTTTTGTCTGCTGGAAACATTTGCTGAATAAGGAAATAAAAACTTGAAATGAGAGGAAAAAAAAGATCCAGTCAAAATGAGGGAAAAAACACTTGTTTTGTATCAAATCAATTATTAATGATTAATTGATTGTTAGTGTTTTAACTATTGGTAAAGCAAAATACAGAAAATTTAGAGCCTCTGGAGAGGTGATGGTGACATCATCAAGTACTAAGTTACTAATAGTCTGAGTAGTTTTGTTTTTTTTTTTGACAAATACTTTGTACTTTTACTTAAGTACTTTTCTAACACCAGTACTTTTACTTGTAATTGAGTAATATTTTTGCAATGTAATAGTAATAATTGTTTTTTTTTAATGTAATCTGTTTTTGAAAGGTATTTGTCCAGCCAGTATAACCCAGTACATTTCAACATCACCACAAACCACAGTTGATAAAATATTAATCAACATCTCTAAATAAAATGTTTAATGTAAGAGTACCAAGTAAACTGTCAAGTTCTATGTAAATTGGTAGACAGCCTGACAAAAAAGCTCAATGAATAGACAAATGTACTGTGCCAGAGAGACATGCCAGTAAAGCACGCCTCCTCTCCATCCTCCTCTGCATCTTAGCTCGTCTCATACGGATCCGCCTCCTCAGTTCAGAAGCCTCCTCTTCAGCTGCTCGGTACAACGACCCGATGGTGATAGCTGTCAGAATCTGATCCATATTATATCATTTTTCACCGTCTTAAATCTCAATTTAGCGCCACTACTGCAATCACGACCCTCCACAAACGGTTTTCCCGCCACTGGCTCTTTATATATAGGCCACAAGTCAGTGAAAATAAATATTAATATTTTATTATATAACGAAAACCAAAAGATACAGGGTTGTTTCATATCATATTTCGTTTTATTTCAAATATGTAGCTCAGCGTAAGTTCAATCAGGAAGACCTTCTATTACGCTGCCTTCATTCACAACTTTCCTTTACTCCGTCTCTCTCCTCCTATTCCCTCTAATCAGCTGTTTGTGGGCGTTCACCTTCGTCTTTTCTATCCAATCAGATTTTGCCACGGTCGCGATAGCCAGTCAATTTGCTGCTGCCAAATCTTTAAATCGCCTCTGTCTTTGCTCCATCAGTTGTCATTCAGTCAATCGCGCGTATGGTTTATGTCTTACTCACCGTTTGCTGCTGTTTGTCGCTCTTAAAACCGATGTCAGACCACGACCATGATCCCCTCGAGGGGCCTAGCTCCGGCGTATTTCCCTCATTTTCTTCTGATGGCCGGCGCAGGAGCGTTCGCCTGTCTCGAGGTAGTTTTCCTCCAGACGAGACTGCGCTCCTCTTGTCCCAGCTTCGCGATCATGGCATTTCTCCTGCACCGGGCCTTCCCGTTGCCCAACTTCGTGAGTTGGCTGAACAAGTATGCTGTGATTCTTCTGAAAACTCGTTCCCCAGGCAAGACTCAGCTGTCCCAGTTGGCTCTCCTTCCGCGCCTGTTCGAGGCCGTAAACGGACCAGGAAATCCGTTCGTCCTCAGCCGAAGAGAAGGAAGGCCGCTACTGCATCTGGTTCTCCCGCTCCCTCCTCTTCCTCCATCCCAGGCGCCGTGGATAGCTCCCTGGTCTCCACCCTGCAGTCTATCTCCGACTCTATTCACGCCATTGACGCACGCCTCCAAGCGCTGGAGATCGCCTCTGCCCCGGCTTTGCACAGGCCTCCATGCTTCAGTTACCCCTCGCTACGGGAACCTCTCAGCATTCCCTGACTTCAGCCCTTCCAGCCCCTCCTTTAGGTAGGCCGTACGTACCTCAAGCAGCTAATATATCTCAGCGTATGAGATCAAAAATTCTTCAGGGCAAAGACGTTAATTTAGTCAGCCTTATATTGCCATCCCCTGAGTGCGATAAAGCCATCGCTACGGGAGAAAACATCACTGCCATGTTTAAGTCTGCTGATCCCTGGCTAAACAAAGATTTATCCATCGGGCAATTTTTTGCGGCCTTTGGCATTTATCGTGATGTTATTTGTGCAGTCTACCCAAAGAGGAGGCAGGAACTCGATGCGTATTTGGCCTTAATTGGCGACCTCCATCTCAAGTATGGGAAGAACATTTTCTACTCCTATCACAAAGCCTTTGCTAGTAAAGCTGCGCTTTATATCACTCAGTTCAATCTACGCCTAGACTGGTCCGTTTTAGACTCTGAAATTCTGGTTATGATTGCTGGAGGCTCTCCAGTTATCTCCTGCAATTCCTGCGGACTTTCTGGTCACGCCGCCTCCCTGTGCCCCGCTGCGCCGTTTCGAACCTCCCATGTGCCTCCTGCGCATCCAACCCGCGGTCCGTCTGTCCTATGCGCTTCCCTGCTCAACGGAACCCTCCCCGACCAGACAATCAACGTGGTTCAAAGACATTCTAAGCACCCATCCATCTACTCCAATAAATGTTCACGCGTTAGCAGCAGAACTGTTTTCTCACCCTGATTCTGTGTTTGTGAATCACCTTCTCAGAGGCCTTTCCCAAGGGTTTCGGACCGGAGTCCTCTCTCCTCCCTCAGTTACTTATGTGGCAAAGAATCTCCAGTCAGCAGTTAAAGAACCAGGGGTAGTTTCTCAGTTGTTAGATAAAGAGGTTAACAAAGGCTACGTTATTGGCCCTTTTCAGTCCTCCCCTTTTACGATATTTCGCACAAGCCCTATTGGCGTAGCCACGAGGAAATACTCAGGGAAGAAAAGATTAATTTTTGATCTGTCCGCACCTCGCTCCGGCCCCGTCGCTAGCGTCAACAGCCTGATCCCATCTGAGCCATTCTCTCTTCACTACGCCACAGTCGATAATGCCATCAAATTAATTAAGCTGTCGGGGCAAGGTGCTTGGCTTTCTAAAGCAGATATTACTGACATGTTTAAAATAGTCCCCATTCATCCATCCCAGTGGAATCTCTTTGGCATCAAGTGGGATTCCAAATATTATTTTGCCATGTGTCTCCCCTTCGGCTGCAGAAGCAGCCCAAGCATATTTAACCAAGTGTCAGAGGCGCTTTGCTGGATTTTGTTAAACAGGGTCAGAGTCCCCTCCATCCTTCATTTACTGGACGATTTTCTTCTGATAGATCCCCCCCATGATGACTCAGGTTCTTCCTTGTCCAAATTAAAAAACTGTTTTCAAAGCCTCGGCATTCCCTTGTCTGCTGAGAAAACCCTTGGTCCAGCCACACGCCTAGAGTTCCTCGGCATCATACTGGACTCAGTCGACATGAAGGCGTCCCTGCCTCCAGAGAAATTGCAGCGCATTCGCGATATTGCAAAATCCTTCTGCGCTGCCGGAAACATCACTAAACAGCAGTTACTCTCCCTCCTCGGCCACCTCAACTTTGCCATGCGCGTCATTCCTCAGGGGTGCTCTTTCATTTCTCGGCTCCTGGACACGGCGTCCTCCGTGCCAAACCTGCACGATTTAATTGAGTTAGATGAAGGTTGCCGCTCAGACTTGCATTTTTGGTCTTTCCTGCTCGATCACTGGAATGGCGTTACTTTTTTCTATGACGAGCTCGTGCATTCATCTGACTCTCTGATGTTTTTCACAGATGCGGCTCCATCAGTAGGTTTTGGGGGGGTTTTCAAGGAAAGTGGTTTGCAAGCCGCTGGCCTCCCTCCTTCGCCAGCCACGATGCTTCCTCTGCGCTGTATGAGATTTATCCCATAGCTGTGGCATGCCAAGTTTGGGGCTCGCACTGGAAGCGCAAACGCATCTCAGTGCTGTGCGACAATCAAGCAGTTGTCAGCATTATAAACAAAGGGCGCTCCTCTTCTAAAGAGATCATGCCTTTCATGAGAAGTATTACGTGGTCTTCCATCACTTACAACTTTATTATCACTGCCCGTCACATGCCCGGTCATTCTAACGTCATTGCTGACGCTCTCTCCCGTTTCAATTTCCAGATTTTCCAACGACTTTGCCCAGATGCCAGCCAAGTGCCATTTCAAGTGCCCCCACTCAAATATCTAGCTCTTTTCTAAACAACCCCCCCATGTGTAAATATTTGGAGTCTGCTAGGGTTTATATGAGGAAGGGTTTAGCTGCTTCCACCCTCAAAACATATGATTTGGCCTGGAGCACCTTTGCCATGTTTTGTGTGTCTGTCTCCACTCCTCTTAAACCTGTTTCCATTAATACTGTCTGTGCCTTTATTTGTTATTGCTTTGACGTTCGCCATTTCAAACCTCAGTACATTCATGGGTTAATTGCCGGCATTCAGTTCAATATTCGTTGCTATGATCCTTCCTTTCCCCGTCTGTTTTCCAACTCATCGATTAAAATGTTGTTAAAAGGCATTTCCAAAGTTTCTCCTAGCATTCCCGATCACAGACGTCCTATCACACTCTCTATTTTGCATAAGATGTTGTTAGCTCTCAGAGAAGGCATTTTTTGTCCTTACCTTGACACCCTTCTGGATGCAGTATTTTCCTTAGCTTTTTATGCATTTCTCAGAGCCGGAGAATTTTCTACTCTCTCTCATGGTTTTGATCCTAACCGGGATATCACTTTTTCCGATCTGTCTTTTCATCCAAATCACTACCGTCTTAATCTGAAACACTCTTAATGCGGCGGTGCATGCACCGTGTTTGTGGCCCGCACAGATACCCCTTTTTGCCCATTCAAATCAATGATGAAATACTTAAAATTTAGACCGTCCACTAGCCTTCACTCTCCGTTATTTCTCACTCTAGGCAATTTACCTTTGTCAAAGTCTTGGTTTTCCTGTCATTTAAAGAAAGTTCTTGTTAAATGCAATCTGCCTCCTCAACATTATTCAGGTCATTCCCTTAGAATAGGAGACGCTACCTCTGCAGCAAATCAAGGTATTTCTCCCTCTTCCCTGCAACAACTGGGCCGCTGGTCATCTCTGGCTTTCACGTCCTACATTCGACCAGACATTAATGCCGTGCTGGCTAATCAAAGATCTCTAATCCCTTAATTTCAGGTAAGCAACATATAACTGGTGGTGGTTTTTTGGTTCATGGCGTTACAACATTTATATTTATATATGCATTTTTTCCCCTTTTTCTTTCTGCATCTCTGCTTTATCATCTATGAATTTTCTATTGTAAAAATTAAAAAAAAAAAAAAAATGCATCTCTGTCCATCCTAACGACCAGGCGATCGCCGGCGTTGCCTCCCTATCCTGTCTTTCTTCAGCTAAGTGAAAACTGGTCAGTGGACCTCATGTAAAAAAAAAAATAAATAAATAAAAAAATCATGCAAACCTCTAAGCCGCAACTCTGTCTATTTCCAATGACCAGGCCAAACGCCAGCATTGCCTCCCTATTCTGTCTTTCAGGCTACAAGCGTCGCCTATCTGCGCATCTCCGTCTATTTCTTTTGATCGTTCACCTTTATTTCTTTAGTTGATCTGACCTTCTTCTCTCCTTCTTGTCCTCATCTCAGTGTTTACTACTCCTCACCTCAGGCATACTTTTCCTTTACCAACCCTCTGGTCTTTCAGTCATTCTGGCTGCCTTCTCTCCTTTTTTTTTCTTTTTGGGGGGGGGGGGTGGGGTAGGTTTTCCTTCAAGTCAACCCTACTTCCTTCTTCACATGCAGCCTATTGCGGTAGACCCCACGCTGACTGTGCTCTCTTACCTCTGCTTGCATAATCCTAGTTATCTATTTCACCCAGTCCATTGTATTCCTATCACATTTCTTTATTGCTGACTACCATCTCCTTTTCAGCTTGTTGTCCTTGCATTTTATTTTGTGCCTAATTCTTATGGTTTATCTCATTAGAATCATGCTGTCTGCTGAGGTAAGGATGCATGTCTTAATCTGAGTATCCTCTCTTATTATTTTATTTTTTTTTGGGGGGGGGGGGGTTCTCTTCACTAAAGCTTCATCACCCCCATTTATATATACATATTGTTTCACCTCAATGGGGTCTAACCGCCAAAGTCTATTCAGCTGTTTGTGGGCGTTCACCTTCGTCTTTTCTATCCAATCAGATTTTGCCACGGTCGCAATAGCCAGTCAATTTGCTGCTGCCAAACTTTAAATGGTCTCTGTCTTTGCTCCATCAGTTGTCATTAAGTCAATCGCGCGACCCTCCTCCACCCCTCTCTCCTCCAGTCATTGGACCCAGGTAGCCACAGATGTTCACCTCGATCCTCCTCCTCCTCTCTCCTCCAGTCTTCATGTCCAGGCAGCAGGAGTCTGGAGCCACTTCACCTCATCAGTCTCTGCTTTGCACCTCTTCACCACCACCACCAGTGTCTAGACCCCGGGGGGGGTTCTCTTCACTACAGCTTCATCACCCCCATTTATATATACATATTGTGTCACCTCAATGGGGTCTAACCGCAAAAGTCTGTTCATGTTTCATTTATCATGCACGTGCCAATAAACCATTTCTCTTTTACTCTTAGTCTCTCCTGATTGAAATACATTAATGGTGAAAATAACCGGAAGTGGCTAAGCCAAGCCGAGCTGAGATGATGACGTCATCAAGTATGCTGCTGTCCCAATTGCAGAATGACTGTCCTGCGTCCTCCCATCCTCGAGAGACTGTACTCCCAGGTCGAACTTGCTAAGTCCGAACTGCCAAGTCCATAAGTCCGAACTTGGCGTACTTGGTATTGAGAAACAACCACTGTCTCGGGCACACTTTTGGGCTGTGACACTTAGTCAAATTTTCTATCTCCCATTGACTTATAAGGGGAAAATGTTTGGGCTCATAACTTGACCAAGACGCATGGGTCTTGGTCCCATGTCTCTACGACTTACCGTTCTGGAGATACGTTAAAAATAAAATTTTGGACGCAAGTAACACAGATTTCCCGATATCGCACAAGATCGAGGGTGACACCGTTGGAAAGCCCATCATTGATATAGTGGGGGTAGAGCCTGGTTCCAGGCCTCTAGCACCTTCCTAACCAGAGTTCCAAAATTTGCCCATCCCCTGACCCTAATCCAGCCACCTGAAATTGAGCTCCTGACTGCTCAGAAGCAGGAAGAGAAGCATTTTTCAACCGTCATATCTCAGGAACAATAAGTCGTAGAGACTCAAGGGTGGTATCGTTGGATTTGGAAGGGCCACAAATTAGGGGGCAGGTCAAGGTCCCGTGCATCTATGACTTAGTGTTCTGGAGATATGTCAAAAATAAAATTTTGGACGCAAGTAACACAGACTTCCCGATGTCGCATAAGATCGAGGGTGACACCGTCGGAAAGCCCATCATCGATATAGTGAGGGTAGAGCCTGGTTCCAGGCCTCTTACACCTTCCTATCCAGAATTCCAAAATTTGCCCATCCCCCGACACTTACCCAGGTATGTCCAATTGGTTCATCTCTCTGGAACCATAAGTCATAGAGACTCAAGGGTGGTATCGTTGGATTTGGAAGGGCCACAAATGGAGGGGGGTGGGGGTAGGTCAAGGTCTCATACCTCTATCTGGCTTCCTTCAGGAGTCAGAGGTGGTATCAGTGTTACAAAATATACTCGCAGAAGCATGCCCAATCGACAATCCAAATACCCTGAAACGTGCTCCTAACCCCTTACTGTGGGACACTTTTGGGGTCTGAGATAAGGTCCCATGCCTCTAGCTGGCTTCCTTCAGAAGTTGACTGAAAAAATGTCACACAGAACCATTTCCAGTTGGTGGAGAAGTTTAATTTAATTGTTGTTTTTATATGTGATGCATTTTTAGCCATACAATGAGATAGAGACTTGAAACCACCCGTGGCTTAAACCTGCCATCCTACTCATGTAGGATGTCAATTTTGGTCCCACTGGAAGGACTGCAAAAGACTGATATATTAACTATATTAATTTATCACATTAACATTTAGAAGCCCTTGCTTAGCTGAAATGTTTTTGGGCCCTATGTGGCCAAAAAATGGAATAGAGGTTTGGGACCATATCAGGCTTAAAGCACGTCCCACTGGTAATGCGTGTCAATTTTGGCATTTCTGGGCCAATCTGGCATTGAAAAACACTTATTTGAAACATCTGGGGAAAAGTTGGAATTTAAATTTGTGTTAGATGAAAACATGCATTTAGAAAAAAACATGACAAAAATTTGGAATGTAGAATGTGGATTTCTTAGGTTATACTGCCATTGACATGGAGTTTTTCATCAATAAAAATAATATCATCAATATTTATAGGAGGATACCCTTTACCCCTAGTGTAAATTTTGAAATTAACCTCTTCCATGAAGCGGGATCTAGAGAATTGCATAAATTTTGTTTTTGCTGAATTTAAAACCAGTTTAAGTTTGAGAAGTGAGTACTGGAGTGACTCAAAACCAGTCTGCAAAATGACTTCTGTCTGTAAGATAGCTTGTAAACCATTGGCAAGCTTTCTGATCTAGACCAGCTGAGGCTAGTTGATCTACTAAAACTGAATGGTCAACTGTATTGAAGGCTTTGGACAAGTCAATAAACAAGGCACCGCAGTGCTGTCCATTGTCAAGAGCACATATCATATCATTGTAACGTGCGGTATCAGGCATCGAGCCCTGCTGTGGGAGTAATGCTGGTGCATGGCTGCTGGAGAGACCGGTGGAGACCCACAGGATGATCGAGGAGATGGCTGGTGGAGAGACTGGTGGCGACACACAGGACAATAGAGGAGGATGTCGTATTTGTTTTCCAGTTGGATGTGGTGCTGAGGAGGTGCATGAGTGGAGGTCCTTCCTCTCCTGTCGCAGGCACCGACCAAGGACCAGGGTTCCTGGTGTGATAGTGTGGAGCTGACCAAGGCTTTCAGCTTAGCCCTGAGCCATGCGAAGGAGCGGGACTTGGACTAGATGGAGACAATCGCTGACAGGGAGGTGACGACACTTACACGCAGGGGCTCCCTCTCAGAGCCCACGGTGCTGTTCTGGATTTAGTGGCAATGAGTTGGGATGGTTCACAAAAAAGCGAGCAACAAAGACTTACCCACACAGGTCCAACAAGTGGACCCGCTGCGGAGATCAGGTTTCAAATTGTAGGATGTGAATTATTTCAATATCTGTAGTCTCCGTCAAATTAGACCGAGCTGATCTCAACTGTCTTCGTAGGCTAAAACTCCACATCTGATGATTAAAATAATTTACCTGAATTAAAAGATACTGTTAAAAATATAACCAATATTCAAAGATGTGTTACGCCGACTCTGGGCAGGAAGCAGGGACTGTGTGTCCTCCCCCTCTGTCCTGTGTCGCAGTTACACACATGCTGTCTCTCCTTCAGAAGTCGGTCAAACGTGGCTGCCTATAGTCTGACTTCAGTCCTGATCCATGAAGCAAACACAATGTGCAAAAATGCAAACAACTACATATTCATGACTTAATCCATACATCGTGGGCACACGTCTATCCATGTCATCTAACAGCAAAAATAAAAATCTGCACATTATTTACTTGATATACACTCTTCTGTTCTTACTTTGATTGCTTCAACAGTCAAGTGTATAGAGAAGATCCACAGATCATGGTGATATAGCGAGTTATCCCAGTGTACAGAGAATTTGGAGACCTGGACCTTTGCAGACCTTTACATGTCACATGACCCACATGGCCACTCTGATTGGTTGACAGACACACAAAGCATTATGGGGCTGGAGCTAACAGCAAAGCTAATGACAACAGTGACTGTTTTCAGCATGGAAAACGGATAAATAATCACATAAAAACATTCAGTATCTATTTAAATGGCAAGGACTCCAAAAAGTCACTGAAGTTCAAGGCTGAATTACAAAGCATCTTGGGGGGTTATGATGATGTCGGACCCCTCTTTGAAACGGCACAGTCATCAGCATTATGATACAATTAGTAAACAGAGTGCTCTGACATCGTCAACCTCAGGGGGTTAATACTTATTCTCTATCTCCATTTTTTCCAAAATTATAATCCCAAGTAATATATAGTCCAAACTTTAAATCTGAAGCAGTTAGGGACTCGGTGCTTTGCTTGAGGGAACTTCAGCAGTTACTAGGCGATGAACTGCCACATCTACAGCTGGCAGTCCACACTATGTACTTTGTTCCGCGTGGGACTTGAACCAGCAACCTTTCCATCCTCAAGCCAAGTCCTTACAGGCTGAGCTACTGCCACCCCAGCTGTAGCTTTGTGATTGGGTGTCCAATTAGATGATGCCTCGAGAATTTAAATGCACTTTTCTAGGAAGTGGATTTTCATCAGTGGAGTCATCTGATGCATTGTCACATGCAGAGGTAAGTTCTAATTCCAACAATCCAATATTAGACACTAAATGTCTCTGCTTGTTGCAATGTAATTGCTAATTTTGTTTAAAAAATACATATTTATCACTAACTTGTATAGTTTTATCATGAGGTGCAACTGATTCCAAGATAAGTGCTACTACCGGCTACAAATAAACAATATAAATCACTAATCCATGTTGAAAGTCAACTTCTATTAGTTACAATTAATCAGTAATAAATGCAAATTTTTCCAACTTTAGCATCTGACAGCTGCATCTTTATTTCTTTTTTTTTTTGTATTTCAAGTTCCTGTCTTCCTGATGGTGTGTGCATGCGCATGCACACACACACACACAACAAAAGTTTTAAATATGCCATATTAAACAGAGTGGAAGAAAAAACATTTTCAACTAAAATCCCTTTTTACTATTCAGACTGATGCATGAAAAGATGACCGATAAAGTCCCAATTCTAACTCCTTCAAAAATGGTTGCATTATAATTGATAACACAAATTACCTGGATAAAGTACTAAGTAGTGACTTTTCCCATATTGGCATTGTAGCCACTTTTTCATGACAGGGTTGATGTATTCCACATACTGAAGACAATTCAGTAATACATCTCAATATATTATCTAATTCCATTTACATTCCACATATTGAAATATGACCATTCTATCATGTAACCTTTTCTCTTTTTCAAAAGGGTAACTCAGAGAATTGAATGGACCAGCTCAGGAATAGTATTCCAAAACCACTATCTAGAGACCAAATACACGATCCATCCTCTGACACTCTTCCAAAACCACTATCTAGAAAACAAACACAAGATCCATCCTCAAAGACTATTCCAAAACCACTATCTGGAGAACAAATACACAATCCATCCCCCGACATTCTTCCAAAACCACTATCTAGAGACCAAATACACAATCCATCTGCCATCACGATTCCAAAACCACTATCTAGAGACCAAATACACGATCCATCCCCTGACACTCTTCCAAAAACAATATCTAGAGACCAAAAACATGATCCTTCCTCAAATAGTATTCCAAAACCACTATCTAGAGACCAAAAATACGATCCATCCCCGGATACGCCTCCTAAAAACAATATCTAGAGACCAAATACACGATCCATCTGCCATCACGATTCCAAAACCACTATCTAGAGACCAAATACACAATCCATCCTCAAATACTATTCCAAAACCACTATCTAGAGACCAAACACAAGATCCATCCACAAAGACTATTCCAAAACCACTATCTAGAGACCAAACACAAGATCCATCTGCCAACACTATTCCAACACCACTATCTGGAGACCAAAAACACGATCCATCCACCGACACTCTTCCAAAAACAATATCTAGAGACCAGATATAGGATCCATCTTCCAACCCTCTTCCAAAAACAATATCTAGAGACCAAAAACACGATCCATCTGCCAACACTGTTCCAAAACCAGTATCTGGAGACCAAAAACATAATCCATCCTCAAAGAGTATTCCAAAAACAATATTTAGAGACAAAAAACACAATCCATCCCCCGACAGTCTTCCAAAAACAATATGTAGACACCAAAAACACGATCCATCCCCCAACACTGTTCCAAAAACAATATCCAGAGACCAAATACATGAGCTATCATGAAGTACTCTTCCAAAAACAATATGTAGAGACCAAATACCTGATCCATCTGTCAAGACTTTTCCAAAACCACTATCTAGAGACCAAATACAAGACCGATCTGCCAACACTATTCCAAAAACAATATCCAGAGACCAAATATATGATCCACTCTCCAACACTATTTGAAAACCACTATCTATAGACCAAATACAGCTTTGGCATGTATTGGTCCAGATTCCCTCAGAATGTGGACTGTGGTGGCGTTAGAATTCCTCCTCACTCTGAGAGATATGGACAAAAATCACGAGATAGAGGCAGAAAATAATTAGAGACAGAGTAGGAGAAATAGAACAAGAGGTAGAAAAATTTTGGAAAAAAACTCTGAAACTACAGTGAACACAGCGTTTAAGTGGTCCCGCATTTCATGAGGGGTTCTGCACTGAATGCATCAGTTTAGTCAAGCATATAGATTGTGCTTAGTTTAGTTAGGTGCTTAGTTTCAGCATATGCCACATGTTATTGTATGGGCATAGCTTTTTCCCTACCAGCTTCATCAGTTGAACATACTGCTCATTTCTTCAAAAAATAAAATAGGAAAACTGAAGTCTAACCCTAACCCCTAACCCCACCTCTTAATGCTTCGTAGCTTAGGTGATGGTGGCAGAATAATGGCCACAAGAAAAAACCCAAACCCTAACCACCCCCCCAATGCCTAAACCCCCTAATGCCTAATCCTAGCCCACTTTTAATTCTTAATTTATCCCCTATCCCAGACCCTTACCCTAAACCTAACCACAACCCCTAATGCCTAACAAACTCTTTCTTTTTTTTTTCTTTCTTTTTTTCTTTAATTTGGCACACCTTCCTTAGTTTTTTATATACAGTTTTAGTTTACAAATAACAATTTTGTTTGTTTTTTACATTTTATTTCTTGTACAGGCAACGCCGGCCCCTCATGTCGGCTACTGGTGTGCTCTGCATGGCCTACCAAGTTACGTGGCAGACACCCGCCATGTGACCCAGCCCGGAGAAGCCAGTCTTCGTTGTTGGGGAGGCGGCGGCCCGGCAGAACGGCCGGGACTTTTGCGACGGCCTCCCCTGGCCAGAGCCCACCTGGACCGGCTCCTACGGTGCCCACCAGAGACTCCCCTGGTCCTGCACACAGGTGCGCCGCTTCTCCACAAGCTGTACTGCCAGCTGGCAAAGACCAGTCCAATTGAAGTCCTAGTGAGCAAGGAGCCTCCACTGAGGTCCCACGTGGACCTCGGTCCCGCCACCACCGCTCTGCCCCAGGGAACATACAGCTAAAGTTCCCTGGGGCGGCCCCACCCACCTAGCTCCGCTCCCGGGCCCACAGCTCACCGGGGCCGGAGCAGTACGGGCTACGCCACCCATAGCTGCGGGGTGGGGTCCCATCAGGACACAGAGACCTCACCACGGGCCAAACGCTGACAGGGGCCGGGCAACACCTGCCCACCATGCCTGGCCCCTACTGTGCTCTCCAGGGCCTTCCCTGGAACTACCTCCCCGGGCGCACAGCTCACCTGGCCCGGTCAACGTCAGCCAGATCCCCGGCCACCACCAGGGACTCCCCTGGACCTTCAGGCCGGACGGCACCAACGACAACACCTGCCCACCAGGTGCCCACCAGGGACTCGAGTCCCCGCCCATTTTGGCCATAACTCTGGAACCGGACATCCTAGACACTTGTGGATGGTGCCGTTGGAGTCGGGGTACACACAAACGGGGGGTTAGGGCAAGGTTCCATGTCTGTATCTCACTTCCCTGAGTTCGGCAACAAGTTGCCGTCCCCCTTTAATCCTCTGTTCTTTTCTATTGCAGACCCTGTGGGCCGTATCTCGGGAAGCGGAGGTGCTAGAGACTCGACAACGGTACCGTTGGATTCGGAAGAACCACAAATAGGTGAGTAGAGCGGGGTTCCATCTTGATGCTGCCTTCCTATCAAATGTTATACCGGCTTGTCTGCTTGGCAACTTGGCCGTCCTGTTCCTGTTCTCCTCTTTTCTACGCCTGTCCTTGTGCTTTTGCCTAAACACAACCTCACCGACCCATAGAAAGCCCGTAGACTCCATTGTCAGAACCTGCTATAACATGCAGAGTATAGCAACTTCTGACAGGGCCCGTAACTCCAGACTACTGAGTAATTTTCTTTTGTACATTTTGTCCAAGCTGCCTGAGAAAACTTTACTGTTTCTTTCCGGAAGTTTCTTTTCTGAAATTGTGCACTTTTCTATGTTTAATCCTCACTCTGACTGTCAGAACCTACTATAACACGCAGACTATAGCAACTTCTGACAGAAGTTAAATTGCAGACCCTGTGGGCCGTATCTCGGGAAGCGGACGTGCTAGAGAATCGGCAAAGGTACCCTTGGATTCGGAAGGTCCACAAATAGGTGAGTAGAGCGGGGTTCCATCTTGATCTGATGGAGACCAAGTAGTGTCGAAACGTAGTCATGACTAACCCGAGTTGAGCAGCACACCCTTTTGGTTTATCCTTTCCGTTGGAAACCGTCCTTAGTTGTTTGTTGAAAAGCTTGTTGTCTTATTCCTCATGTTTCCCCTCCCAATAAATCTGACGCTTTCCTACCATCATGTTATTTTATGCACAGTACTGCAAAAACAGAAAAACTACAATTACAAGGCAAGAATAGCCACAGAACAGGAATGGGATTGAGGCCGGGGGACGGATGGGGCATGGTCTGGATGGAGAGTACACCACCATTCCCTTGCAGGGGCGGTCTCATACCTATAACCCTTCACTTTGCATTTGGTGCTTGAGGTGAAAACAGCTCTGTCCGGGCAAGCCCTCCTTTTTCTTGACTGGCCTGATGAGAGATGGTGGAGGATTACTAGGGGAGTCCTGGGGGGGTACATCTCCACAGCCCATCAAATGGCGGCTTCGTTGTCGGGGAGGCGGTGACGGTGGCGGCCCGGCAGCACGGCCGACCATATCGTCACTGGTTGTCGGGGGGCAGCGGTGGCCAGAGGTGGCTCTAATCGCCATGGCTATAAGTGCGCCCACAAGCTCCAAGGCACATGCAGAGCAAGAGCACAGCACCACCACAACCACCGCCGGTCGGCCCCGGGGAATGGCTGGACAAACATCCCCGGGGCCCCCGGGTGATCCTCCAGGGACTCCCCTGGACCTGCACCCACAGCCCAACAGTCACCCGGGCTGGGAAAAGGTGAGACTACATCACGACACTAACACCCAGCAGGGCCCCCCCCCCCCCCCCCCCTTTATCCTCCCTACCTACTACTACTCCCCCCCTCCTATTGTTTATTTTATTTATTTATTTTGCTTGCTTGTTTGTCTGTTTGGTTTTTTTTAGAGTTTGTTTTTTGTTTTTTCCTTCCATGAACCCAAAAGCACTTATATTTATTATTATTCTTTATTCTAGTATCTTTATTGATGCCTTGATGTCTCCATCAGGAGACCGACACCCATGCCCAACCTTGACGGGGGGTCCCCTGGGTGACACCTGCCACAATACCTACGGTGTGGGACTTGCATCCTGAACTCCATCCCCGGGCTGGGAAAAGGTGAGACTACATCGCGACACTAACACCCAGCAGGGCTCTCCCCCTCCTCTTTATCCTCCGTACCTCCTCCTATTCCCCTCTATCCCTGTTCCCTGCAGGGATAGTCCTGGTACTACCCAATTTTCTCTCACCCTGCCGTTCTTTTTTTCCCCTTCCCCTTTTCCTATTACCCCCTTTTTTTTTTACCCCCCCCCCCCATATTATTTGGGTTCATTACATAGACACCAGGCCTTTTCTCTATATTTCAGGATTGTCCGGCGAAAGTGAAAACCAGAGCCAGTGCAAGCCGCATGCCCCAGCAAGGCAATAGGACTGCCACAAACCAGGTGAAACAACACAATAGCAGCAGGCATAAAGACATTTTTTTCTTTATTTATGTATTTACTTTTTTCTTAATTCTGTGAGCCATATGGCTCCAACATTCAAATTATCTGGACTAATTTCATCTTTTCTGACTCTCTTTTCCCCGATAACCCCTCCGGGGCCGGGGGTGGCCTACCAAGTTACGCGGCAGACACCCGCCGTGTGACCCAGCCCGGAGTAGCCCACCAAATGACGGCTTTGTTGTCGGGGAGGCGGCGGCGGCGGCGGCGGCGGCGGCGGCGGCGGCCCAGCAGAACGGCCGACCACATCATCACTATGGACTTTTGCGACGGCCTACCCTGGCCAGAGCCCGCCTGGACCGGCTCATACGGTGGCCACCATATGTTATATGTAACACTTCAAGCTGTTTTGTTGACAATAAAGCTTTGACAATGGCCAGAATACCAGATTTTGGAGAGGTACTACCAGAAGTATGAATGAATGGCCTGAAGTAATAGTAAAACATGAGATATAATTCTTTGTCCGCACATGTAACAGGCAGTCTTTGGTCTCGGAAACTGTTGTATTATTTGTTAGGGGGAAAAGTGGTTTGGCTTAGGGCCAAATCAAATCAAAGATTAATATTTTTTATATTTTTTATTTAACTATAACGTTGTACCAGAGCACTATCTTTGTGGTTTCGACCAAATGTTTGTTTGCTTGTCCATTTACCATGCTGCACAAACGTACTATATTTGTTATAATAGCTGTCATTGTGCATTTTAGGTAACATTAGCAATATTTCAATCGAGGAACAACTGAGGAAACCCGGGCCCTCATACAGTGGCGGGCGGCAAACGAGGCCCTTTTCACCGGCTGACGAAACTCGGCCAAGTCAGGATGGGAGTGAGTATTGCTTTTGGGTGCTCGTATCATTGCTGGGCAAGTATTAGAGCCAGATTATTGCAGTCTTCATCCATAATGGTTAGTATTTTATTGAAGTAGCGTGTCACCTCACTTATTCCTGTATTTGTTTTTCCCAGGGACTTTGTTGCCACTTTGGGCATGGCCATAATGGCCAAGCAGGCGAAGAAGAAGTGGAACAATTTAAAGGACAAATATGAGGTAATATGCCTGTTTCTCTGCTTGGTATTATCCTGAGAGCCTTTCTTAGAATACTTTTAAATTAATTACATAGCTTTTGTTTGCAAGGCCAATCAGTTTTACAGTGTAATATTTAATAACCTATTTTCAGGAGCTAAGAGACCCCACAACAGTCAAAGGGGTAGAGGCCGGGAGTGTGACCGCTGCCACCTGGCAGTGGTACAGTGAGATGGATGCTGCACTCCAGGGGCAGCACTCAATCAGTCCGCCCCTGGTAGTTGCAGCAAATCTCACTGCCACTACAGGTGGTGTGGTGAGCACCTCAGCCTCTACCTCTTCTGCAGGAGAGGGCAGGGCCAGGCAGAGCAGGAAGAGGCCAAGGGAGAGTGAGCTGCTGGACTTTTTAAAAGAACGGGCAGAGAAGAAAGAACAGAGGGAGAGAGAGGCACTGGCCAGAGAGGAGGAGAGAGAGAGGGCAGCAACAGCCAGAGCGGAGCGCTATTTGTCTCTGTTTGAAAAACTTGTAGACAAATTTTAAATAGTTACTGTTGTTTTAAAATGTTTGTTAATGTTGTTATTAAATTTTGTTATGTTTAATATTGAATCCAGGGAATTCATTTTTGAAAGCAGTGGTGTATTGTGTATATTACAACAAAACATACATATTTTTTTTACAGTGATATACAGTTATTAATAGTGCAGTGCAGTTGAATTTAACGTAGCCAAAACCAGAAAAAGAACATTGCAACAAATGAATATACAACATATTTACAATTATTTACAGTCATTCAGCTGAATTTAAATTAGCCAGAAAAAGAACATTCAACACATTCAACATATATACACACACATCAATCTCATCTCTTATATATCTAATCTATACAGTATATATAATAGCATCTAAATTATGTTTGAAATATTTTTAACTCCAGTGAACATGACTACATCTGGAGAGGGTTACTTTCTAGATGTAGTCATGTTCACCCAGACATGCAGGCAGCTCCTCAGGAGCAGAGAGCTGGGCAGCCAGCCTTGTTCGGACACCGTTCCCTGACAGGTCCCTCTCATCCACCTCAGTGTTGCCTGGGTCATCCTCATCGTCTGGGCCCAGGCCTTCTTCTTCTTCCTCTTCCTCCTCCAGGATGTCCCCTGCTGCCACACAGATGTTGTGCAGGATGCAGCAGGCACCTACTACTTTTGGGGCAAATCGAGGCTGGATCTCGAGGGCCCTCAAGAATATTGAGCGCCACCGTGTTTTCAGGATCCCAAAGGTGCGCTCAATAATGTTCCGTGCCCGTGCATGGTGCCTGTTGAATCGGGCTTCAACTTGGCCTGTTAATTAGAATTCAGGTAGAAAATGTATTGTTGTATGTAACAACACAATATGTGTGCATGTGTGTGTGTGTGCGTGTAATGAGAATGAGTGTGTTCTTACTTGCTACAGGCTGGCGATATGGTGTCATAATCGCAACAGGACGCAGGCATGGGTATCCTCCATCTCCCAACAAGAAGTACCCAGCTGGTGGATACAGGGCCTGGTGGTACATCGGGGATCTGCGGAGGACAAGTGCATCATGCACCGATCCTGGTTGGCCAACAAAAACATCCAGAAATTTGCCTTTGGCATCACAAATGCTGTGCAGGATGACAGAGGGGAAAAGCTTTCTGTTTATGTAGCTTCTCTTCTGTGGCTCTGCAGGAGGAAGAATCCTCACATGGCACCCATCAATGGCACCAGCAGCATACTGAAAAGTATCATGGCCAGCAAGGTGAGCAAAGTCAGCTCCCACCTCCTCCATCTGCTCTGCTGTGGGGAAATGGACCACCCTATGGAGGATGGTCATCATGTCCTCGATGACTTTGTGCACAATCCTGCACAAAGTGGCGAGTGGCATGGCAAAGATGTCTGCCGTTACCCTGTAGGAGGTTCCACAGGCAAGCCAGTAGAGCGTGACGAGCACCTCAACTTCATGGCTCTATCCATGTGCTTTTCCCCGGGGCAGTATCTGGAGCAGCATGGTGATGCCGTCCCTGGATAGCCTGAAGGCCGGTTTCAGCTCTGCTCCAGAGAAGAATGTGGCCAGGATAGGCACATTATAATTCATTTGTGCATACCTCTGCAAGGGACTTTGGTCCTGTTAAAAAAGAATTGTTTATTAATAAACAAAATTAATCGTTGTTGTATTTGTGTTTTTAGTATTTAATATTTATTCAATATTTATTTTATATGTATTAAACTTTGTTCTAAATATGAATTGTCTTTTTAAATTTGAAGTGTCTGATATGAACTGTTAAGAATTACAATTACGTTTCCCTCTAACATATGACCTGTTTGTTCAGGTGCTTGAGAACGTTTCTAGTTCTTTCATAACTTGATAGGCTGTGTAAAGTTCTGAGACAAGAAGTTACTGTAGCCTACATGATTACTGTATCACAGACATCAAAATACATCTTTAAAAAAAAAAAAAGTTTGGGAAACAGTGGGCTAAACCATTTAAATGTTAGTAACTTTGTGTTACAGCTCTACAGTGTCAGTCTCAGTAATGTTATAGCCAGGGGTGGAAGTAATTAGTTACAAATAGTGAAAGTTTAGTATATATACATATGTATACATACATACATATAGTATAGTTTCAACGTTGGCACATTTGCAATGTCCATTATTTATAAATCAATTGTTGTGGCACTAACTGCACTTCATCTAGCTTTGTTTTGTCTGCTGGAAACATTTGCTGAATAAAGAAATAAAAACTTGAAATGAGAGGAAAAAAAAGATCCAGTCAAAATGAGGGAAAAAACACTTGTTTTGTATCAAATCAATTATTAATGATTAATTGATTGTTAGTGTTTTAACTATTGGTAAAGCAAAATACAGAAAATTTAGAGCCTCTGGAGAGGTGATGGTGACATCATCAAGTACTAAGTTACTAATAGTCTGAGTAGTTTTTTTTTTTTTTTTTGACAAATACTTTGTACTTTTACTTAAGTATTTTTCTAACACCAGTACTTTTACTTGTAATTGAGTAATATTTTTGCAATGTAATAGTAATAATTGTTTTTTTTTTAATGTAATCTGTTTTTGAAAGGTATTTGTCCAGCCAGTATAACCCAGTACATTTCAACATCACCACAAACCACAGTTGATAAAATATTAATCAACATCTCTAAATAAAATGTTTAATGTAAGAGTACCAAGTAAACTGTCAAGTTCTATGTAAATTGGTAGACAGCCTGACAAAAAAGCTCAATGAATAGACAAATGTACTGTGCCAGAGAGACATGCCAATAAAGCACGCCTCCTCTCCATCCTCCTCTGCATCGTAGCTCGTCTCATACGGATCCGCCTCCTCAGTTCAGAAGCCTCCTCTTCAGCTGCTCGGTACAACGACCCGATGGTGATAGCTGTCAGAATCTGATCCATATTATATCATTTTTCACCGTCTTAAATCTCAATTTAGCGCCACTACTGCAATCACGACCCTCCACAAACGGTTTTCCCGCCACTGGCTCTTTATATATAGGCCACAAGTCAGTGAAAATAAATATTAATATTTTATTATATAACGAAAACCAAAAGATACAGGGTTGTTTCATATCATATTTCGTTTTATTTCAAATATGTAGCTCAGCGTAAGTTCAATCAGGAAGACCTTCTATTACGCTGCCTTCATTCACAACTTTCCTTTACTCCGTCTCTCTCCTCCTATTCCCTCTAATCAGCTGTTTGTGGGCGTTCACCTTCGTCTTTTCTATCCAATCAGATTTTGCCACGGTCGCGATAGCCAGTCAATTTGCTGCTGCCAAATCTTTAAATCGCCTCTGTCTTTGCTCCATCAGTTGTCATTCAGTCAATCGCGCGTATGGTTTATGTCTTACTCACCGTTTGCTGCTGTTTGTCGCTCTTAAAACCGATGTCAGACCACGACCATGATCCCCTCGAGGGGCCTAGCTCCGGCATATTTCCCTCATTTTCTTCTGATGGCCGGCGCAGGAGCGTTCGCCTGTCTCGAGGTAGTTTTCCTCCAGACGAGACTGCGCTCCTCTTGTCCCAGCTTCGCGATCATGGCATTTCTCCTGCACCGGGCCTTCCCGTCGCCCAACTTCGTGAGTTGGCTGAACAAGTATGCTGTGATTCTTCTGAAAACTCGTTCCCCAGGCAAGACTCAGCTGTCCCAGTTGGCTCTCCTTCCGCGCCTGTTCGAGGCCGTAAACGGACCAGGAAATCCGTTCGTCCTCAGCCGAAGAGAAGGAAGGCCGCTACTGCATCTGGTTCTCCCGCTCCCTCCTCTTCCTCCATCCCAGGCGCCGTGGATAGCTCCCTGGTCTCCACCCTGCAGTCTATCTCCGACTCTATTCATGCCATTGACGCACGCCTCCAAGCACTGGAGATCGCCTCTGCCCCGGCTTCGCACAGGCCTCCATGCTTCAGTCACCCCTCGCTACGGGAACCTCTCAGCATTCCCTGGCTTCAGCCCTTCCAGCCCCTCCTTTAGGTAGGCCGTACGTACCTCAAGCAGCTAATATATCTCAGCGTATGAGATCAAAAATTCTTCAGGGCAAAGACGTTAATATTGTCAGCCTTATATTGCCATCCCCTGAGTGCGATAAAGCCATCGCTACGGGAGAAAACATCACTGCCATGTTTAAGTCTGCTGATCCCCGGCTAAACAAAGATTTATCCATCGGGCAATTTTTAGCGGCCTTTGGCATTTATCGTGATGTTATTTGTGCAGTCTACCCAGAGAGGAGGCAGGAACTCGATGCGTATTTGGCCTTAATTGGCGACCTCCATCTCAAGTATGGGAAGAACATTTTCTACTCCTATCACAAAGCCTTTGCTAGTAAAGCTGCACTTTATATCACTCAGTTCAATCTACGCCTAGACTGGTCCGTTTTAGACTCTGAAATTCTGGTTATGATTGCTGGAGGCTCTCCAGTTATCTCCTGCAATTCCTGCGGACTTTCTGGTCACGCCGCCTCCCTGTGCCCCGCTGCGCCGTTTCGAACCTCCCATGTGCCTCCTGCGCATCCAACCCGCGGTCCGTCTGTCCTATGCGCTTCCCTGCTCAACGGAACCCTCCCCGACCAGACAATCAACGTGGTTCAAAGACATTCTAAGCACCCATCCATCTACTCCAATAAATGTTCACGCGTTAGCAGCAGAACTGTTTTCTCACCCTGATTCTGTGTTTGTGAATCACCTTCTCAGAGGCCTTTCCCAAGGGTTTCGGACCGGAGTCCTCTCTCCTCCCTCAGTTACTTATGTGGCAAAGAATCTCCAGTCAGCAGTTAAAGAAGTTTCTCAGTTGTTAGATAAAGAGGTTAACAAAGGCTACGTTATTGGCCCTTTTCAGTCCTCCCCTTTTACGATATTTCGCACAAGCCCTATTGGCGTAGCCACGAGGAAATACTCAGGGAAGAAAAGATTAATTTTTGATCTGTCCGCACCTCGCTCCGGCCCCGTCGCTAGCGTCAACAGCCTGATCCCATCTGAGCCATTCTCTCTTCACTACGCCACAGTCGATAATGCCATCAAATTAATTAAGCTGTCGGGGCAAGGTGCTTGGCTTTCTAAAGCAGATATTACTGACATGTTTAAAATAGTCCCCATTCATCCATCCCAGTGGAATCTCTTTGGCATCAAGTGGGATTCCAAATATTATTTTGCCATGTGTCTCCCCTTCGGCTGCAGAAGCAGCCCAAGCATATTTAACCAAGTGTCAGAGGCGCTTTGCTGGATTTTGTTAAACAGGGTCAGAGTCCCCTCCATCCTTCATTTACTGGACGATTTTCTTCTGATAGATCCCCCCCATGATGACTCAGGTTCTTCCTTGTCCAAATTAAAAAACTGTTTTCAAAGCCTCGGCATTCCCTTGTCTGCTGAGAAAACCCTTGGTCCAGCCACACGCCTAGAGTTTCTCGGCATCATACTGGACTCAGTCGACATGAAGGCGTCCCTCCCTCCAGAGAAATTGCAGCGCATTCGCGATATTGCAAAATCCTTCTGCGCTGTGTTGAGGCAGGAAACTGCTACTGGTTGCCTCACTGAGTCCGTTGATGTGGAGAAGAAAACAGTCAGAGAATCGAGGATTGAAGCAACAGCATTTATTCACGGTCTGCAGAGCGCGGAGATCAATTCAGCACAGGTCAAGTACGAGTACCGAGAGAGATCTAACTCGTGTCTAGGGGTACTGTATCTTGTACTCTTCTCTTTTGGGGTTGTGTCTTGCCCTGATTGGTTGTTTACTTATTTTGGTATGTCTCATTGGCCTATATGTTGCGTGATCAACGCATGCATCCTGGGTGTGTGTGTGTAGGTGTTTTTCCTGCAGATTATCAGACTGTGTGGGTGCGTACATGGGTAGGGTCTGTCTGTGATGAAATAATGAGTGCTAGTTCCTCTTTTGTGTGAGTGTCTGTCTGGGTCAGATGTCTCTGATATGATCATTTTGAAACTTTCTGTACTGTCCAACATCCTGTTATGTTCCTATTTTCACAATATGTCTCGTTGACCTGTGCATGAACTCGAGTTGGTACAACATAGTTGCAAGACAGTTTAATACAATTTCAGAAACAGATTCTTGTGTGTCATTAATCACAATTGTTATTATTCGCAGTCAGATTCTTGTATACTTTTAGTCACAATTATTATCATTCACAGCTGCCGGAAACATCACTAAACAGCAGTTACTCTCCCTCCTCGGCCACCTCAACTTTGCCATGCGCGTCATTCCTCAGGGGTGCTCTTTCATTTCTCGGCTCCTGGACACGGCGTCCTCCGTGCCAAACCTGCACGATTTAATTGAGTTAGATGAAGGTTGCCGCTCAGACTTGCATTTTTGGTCTTTCCTGCTCGATCACTGGAATGGCGTTACTTTTTTCTTTGACGAGCTCGTGCATTCATCTGACTCTCTGATGTTTTTCACAGATGATGAAGATACAGCAAAAAAAAAAAAAAAAATCACAAGTTACGCCCACTTCCTGACGTCATACGGTGATGCTAGAGGTACCGTTGGAAAGCCTGTCCCTGATAATGGGGGGGGGTGGGGGGGGTAGGAGTTGGTTCCAAGTCTCTAACACTTATGGATCAAAAGTTATTTTGATAAATGCAAATTGATAAACCCACTTCTCAGCCGCAATGCATTGTGGGACTCAAAAAACATGGTTTTCCCTTAATAACTCAGCTCAGGAACGTCGGATCTTCATAAAAAAAGTACATTCTTGGATTCCTGGGGACTGTCCGGACACGGTAATGTACATATCTAAATTTTATTTTCTGGCACCCTGACACAAAAACAGTTTCCCGCAAAGCACATCGTCGATTATTAAAAGCTCACTTTATACGGGCAGCGCCGGCCCTTCGTGGTGGTCACGTTCTCCATCAGGAGACGGACACCCACGCATGGTGCTGATGGTGGCTGCAGCACCTACGGTGGCCACCAGGGACGCGCCGGACCCTGCCCACGAGGGCACAGAGTCTGACATGTTCCTATAGTACCCACCACCGACAGCCAAAGCAACTCTGCCAGTGCTGTCGGTGCCAACATCTACGGTCCCAACCAGAGACTCTTCTCTCTGGCCAAGGACCCGAATAGATGGGGGGGTAGGTCTTGGTCTCATCAGGAGACCGACACCCACGCAAGGTGCTGAAGGGGCCTCCTATGGGAGGCCACCAGGGACGCCCCTGCCCCTGCTTGCGGGGGCACAGAGGCCGACATGTCCCTATAGTACCCACCACCGACTCCACCGACTAAGTGAGCCAAAACAGCTCGCCAAATGCTCACGGTGCCAACACCTACGGTCCCAACCAGCGACTCTTCTCTCTGGCCAAGGACCCCAACAAATGGCTTCGGATGGTGGGACGAGCTTTCTCCTCATCAGGCAAATTCTTGAGAAGCACTTGGAAATTCTCAATTACGTCATTTAGAGGCTCTCCCGCCATCCTTGCTTGAGTGTGTCTGAACAACAATGAAAAGGTAAGGCTGCTTGCTGTCACTGCTGCACACAAAACACTGACAAAATAAACTGCTGCTCACACTATGCACTGGCAGTTGTATTGACTGGACAACACAAGAAAATGAGACACTACACTACTACAGGGGCTTTTTACAGAGTTGTACTTTTTCTGACTGATGCAAACCACTAACTGAATGTATAAATGGAAAGTCACTCTATTTATACACTTGGAATTAACAAAATAAGATTTTATTTATGTAGTAATAGCATGTGCACTTTTTTCTTGCATTAAACTATTAACACTATGAAATAAAACAACAATATTATGTATTTATGTAGGACTAGTGTGTGCTCAGTGACATTTTGGCTTTGACCTATATGGTAACACGTTTCGGTTAATGAATCAGGAACCGTATGTCACAGAGACTCAGTTCTGGCACCGTTGGAATCGGGAGGGCCACCTCTAGCCATCTGGACATGACAGGTAAGTTTCCCAAGGTAAGTAACTTTTTTTCAGCTAGGTGGCGCTATCGAGACCGAGTCCGGAACGGTTGGAGGTAGGGACATTTTTTCTGGGGGCATTTGGGGACGGGCCACACCTGTCTATAAAGGATACGACACAATTTGATGACTCGTGTCTCTATCTCACAATGTTTGGCAATAACTTTTGAATGGTAAGTGCTACAGACTCAGGGGTGGTACTGTTGGACTCGGGGTATGCACAAAGGAGGGGGTAGGTCATGGTCTTATGTCTCTATCTCATTGGACATTGGAGTTATGGGCGGTTCAATGTCCAAAAAACTACCTGTGGAACCATGTCCAATCAACTCAGAATGGCCTGAAACGTGCTCCTAACCACTTTCTGGAAGACACTTTTTGCCTGTGACACTCAAATTTTCCCTCTCCCATTCACTTGTATGGGAATTTTTATTTTTGCCATAACTCAAGAACCGTACATCCTAGAGATTTGTGTGCACTGCCGTTGGACTCGGGGTACACACAAACGGGGGGGTCGGTCAAGGTCGCATGTCTCTATCTCGCTCGGTTGAGGATCGGGCTTTTTGATCAAAAGCCCGATCGTGGTCATTACCCCCATCCCCAAACCTAACCACAACCCCAAATGCCTAACGAACTCTTTCTTTTTTTTTTCTTTCTTTTTTTCTTTAATTTGGCACACCTTCCTTAGTTTTTTATATACAGTTTTAGTTTACAAATAACAATTTTGTTTGTTTTTTACATTTTATTTCTTGTACAGGCAACGCCGGCCCCTCATGTCAGCTACCGGTGTGCTCCGCATGGCCTACCAAGTTACGTGGCAGACACCCGCCATGTGACCCAGCCCGGAGAAGCCAGTCTTCGTTGTTGGGGAGGCGGCGGCCCGGCAGAAGGGCCGGGACTTTTGCGACGGCCTCCCCTGGCCAGAGCCCACCTGGACCGGCTCCTACAGTGCCCACCAGAGACTCCCCTGGTCCTGCACACAGGTGCGCCGCTTCTCCACAAGCTGTACTGCCAGCTGGCAAAGACCAGTCCAATTGAAGTCCTAGTGAGCAAGGAGCCTCCACTGAGGTCCCACGTGGACCTCGGTCCCGCCACCGCCGCTCTGCCCCAGGGAACATACAGCTAAAGTTCCCTGGGGCGGCCCCACTCACCTACCTCCGCTCCCGGGCCCACAGCTCACCGGGGCCGGAGCAGTACGGGCTACGCCACCCATAGCTACGGGGTGGGGTCCCATCAGGACACAGAGACCTCACCGCGGGCCAAACGCTGACAGGGGCCGGGCAACACCTGCCCACCATGCCTGGCCCCTACTGTGCTCTCCAGGGCCTTCCCTGGAACTACCTCCCCGGGCGCACAGCTCACCTGGCCCGGTCAACGTCAGCCAGATCCCCGGCCACCACCAGGGACTCCCCTGGACCTTCAGGCCGGACGGCACCAACGACAACACCTGCCCACCAGGTGCCCACCAGGGACTCGAGTCCCCGCCCATTTTGGCCATAACTCTGGAACCGGACATCCTAGACACTTGTGGATGGTGCCGTTGGAGTCGGGGTACACACAAACGGGGGGTTAGGGCAAGGTTCCATGTCTGTATCTCACTTCCCTGAGTTCGGCAACAAGTTGCCGTCCCCCTTTAATCCTCTGTTCTTTTCTATTGCAGACCCTGTGGGCCGTATCTCGGGAAGCGGAGGTGCTAGAGACTCGACAACGGTACCGTTGGATTCGGAAGAACCACAAATAGGTGAGTAGAGCGGGGTTCCATCTTGATGCTGCCTTCCTATCAAATGTTATACCGGCTTGTCTGCTTGGCAACTTGGCCGTCCTGTTCCTGTTCTCCTCTTTTCTACGCCTGTCCTTGTGCTTTTGCCTAAACACAACCTCACCGACCCATAGAAAGCCCGTAGACTCCATTGTCAGAACCTGCTATAACATGCAGAGTATAGCAACTTCTGACAGGGCCCGTAACTCCAGACTACTGAGTAATTTTCTTTTGTACATTTTGTCCAAGCTGCCTGAGAAAACTTTGCTGTTTCTTTCCAGAAGTTTCTTTTCTGAAATTGTGCACTTTTCTATGTTTAATCCTCACTCTGACTGTCAGAACCTACTATAACACGCAGACTATAGCAACTTCTGACAGAAGTTAAATTGCAGACCCTGTGGGCCGTATCTCGGGAAGCGGACGTGCTAGAGAATCGGCAAAGGTACCCTTGGATTCGGAAGGTCCACAAATAGGTGAGTAGAGCGGGGTTCCATCTTGATCTGATGGAGACCAAGTAGTGTCGAAACGTAGTCATGACTAACCCGAGTTGAGCAGCACACCCTTTTGGTTTATCCTTTCCGTTGGAAACCGTCCTTAGTTGTTTGTTGAAAAGCTTGTTGTCTTATTCCTCATGTTTCCCCTCCCAATAAATCTGACGCTTTCCTACCATCATGTTATTTTATGCACAGTACTGCAAAAACAGAAAAACTACAATTACAAGGCAAGAATAGCCACAGAACAGGAATGGGATTGAGGCCGGGGGACGGATGGGGCATGGTCTGGATGGAGAGTACACCACCATTCCCTTGCAGGGGCGGTCTCATACCTATAACCCTTCACTTTGCATTTGGTGCTTGAGGTGAAAACAGCTCTGTCCGGGCAAGCCCTCCTTTTTCTTGACTGGCCTGATGAGAGATGGTGGAGGATTACTAGGGGAGTCCTGGGGGGGTACATCTCCACAGCCCATCAAATGGCGGCTTCGTTGTCGGGGAGGCGGTGACGGTGGCGGCCCGGCAGCACGGCCGACCATATCGTCACTGGTTGTCGGGGGGCAGCGGTGGCCAGAGGTGGCTCTAATCGCCATGGCTATAAGTGCGCCCACAAGCTCCAAGGCACATGCAGAGCAAGAGCACAGCACCACCACAACCACCGCCGGTCGGCCCCGGGGAATGGCTGGACAAACATCCCCGGGGCCCCCGGGTGATCCTCCAGGGACTCCCCTGGACCTGCACCCACAGCCCAACAGTCACCCGGGCTGGGAAAAGGTGAGACTACATCACGATACTAACACCCAGCAGGGCCCCCCCCCCCTTTATCCTCCCTACCTACTACTACTCCCCCCCTCCTATTGTTTATTTTATTTATTTATTTTGCTTGCTTGTTTGTCTGTTTGGTTTTTTTTAGTTTGTTTTTTGTTTTTTCCTTCCATGAACCCAAAAGCACTTATATTTATTATTATTCTTTATTCTAGTATCTTTATTGATGCCTTGATGTCTCCATCAGGAGACCGACACCCATGCCCAACCTTGACGGGGGGTCCCCTGGGTGACACCTGCCACAATACCTACGGTGTGGGACTTGCATCCTGAACTCCATCCCCGGGCTGGGAAAAGGTGAGACTACATCGCGACACTAACACCCAGCAGGGCTCTCCCCCTCCTCTTTATCCTCCGTACCTCCTCCTATTCCCCTCTATCCCTGTTCCCTGCAGGGATAGTCCTGGTACTACCCAATTTTCTCTCACCCTGCCGTTCTTTTTTTCCCCTTCCCCTTTTCCTATTACCCCTTTTTTTTTTTACCCCCCCCCATATTATTTGGGTTCATTACATAGACACCAGGCCTTTTCTCTATATTTCAGGATTATCCGGCGAAAGTGAAAACCAGAGCCAGTGCAAGCCGCATGCCCCAGCAAGGCAATAGGACTGCCACAAACCAGGTGAAACAACACAATAGCAGCAGGCATAAAGACATTTTTTTCTTTATTTATGTATTTATTTTTTTCTTAATTCTGTGAGCCATATGGCTCCAACATTCAAATTATCTGGACTAATTTCATCTTTTCTGACTCTCTTTTCCCCGATAACCCCTCCGGGGCCGGGGGTGGCCTACCAAGTTACGCGGCAGACACCCGCCGTGTGACCCAGCCCGGAGTAGCCCACCAAATGACGGCTTTGTTGTCGGGGAGGCGGCGGCGGCGGCGGCGGCGGCGGCGGCGGCGGCGGCCCAGCAGAATGGCCGACCACATCATCACTATGGACTTTTGCGACGGCCTACCCTGGCCAGAGCCCGCCTGGACCGGCTCATACGGTGGCCACCATATGTTATATGTAACACTTCAAGCTGTTTTGTTGACAATAAAGCTTTGACAATGGCCAGAATACCAGATTTTGGAGAGGTACTACCAGAAGTATGAATGAATGGCCTGAAGTAATAGTAAAACATGAGATATAATTCTTTGTCCGCACATGTAACAGGCAGTCTTTGGTCTCGGAAACTGTTGTATTATTTGTTAGGGGGAAAAGTGGTTTGGCTTAGGGCCAAATCAAATCAAAGATTAATATTTTTTATATTTTTTATTTAACTATAACGTTGTACCAGAGCACTATCTTTGTGGTTTCGACCAAATGTTTGTTTGCTTGTCCATTTACCATGCTGCACAAACGTACTATATTTGTTATAATAGCTGTCATTGTGCATTTTAGGTAACATTAGCAATATTTCAATCGAGGAACAACTGAGGAAACCCGGGCCCTCATACAGTGGCGGGCGGCAAACGAGGCCCTTTTCACCGGCTGACGAAACTCGGCCAAGTCAGGATGGGAGTGAGTATTGCTTTTGGGTGCTCGTATCATTGCTGGGCAAGTATTAGAGCCAGATTATTGCAGTCTTCATCCATAATGGTTAGTATTTTATTGAAGTAGCGTGTCACCTCACTTATTCCTGTATTTGTTTTTCCCAGGGACTTTGTTGCCACTTTGGGCATGGCCATAACGGCCAAGCAGGCGAAGAAGAAGTGGAACAATTTAAAGGACAAATATGAGGTAATATGCCTGTTTCTCTGCTTGGTATTATCCTGAGAGCCTTTCTTAGCATACTTTTAAATTAATTACATAGCTTTTGTTTGCAAGGCCAATCAGTTTTACAGTGTAATATTTAATAACCTATTTTCAGGAGCTAAGAGACCCCACAACAGTCAAAGGGGTAGAGGCCGGGAGTGTGACCGCTGCCACCTGGCAGTGGTACAGTGAGATGGATGCTGCACTCCAGGGGCAGCACTCAATCAGTCCGCCCCTGGTAGTTGCAGCAAATCTCACTGCCACTACAGGTGGTGTTGTGAGCACCTCAGCCTCTACCTCTTCTGCAGGAGAGGGCAGGGCCAGGCAGAGCAGGAAGAGGCCAAGGGAGAGTGAGCTGCTGGACTTTTTAAAAGAACGGGCAGAGAAGGAAGAACAGAGGGAGAGAGAGGCACTGGCCAGAGAGGAGGAGAGAGAGAGGGCAGCAACATCCAGAGCAGAGCGCTATTTGTCTCTGTTTGAAAAACTTGTAGACAAATTTTAAATAGTTACTGTTTTAAAATGTTTGTTAATGTTGTTATTAAATTTTGTTATGTTTAATATTGAATCCAGGGAATTCATTTTTGAAAGCAGTGGTGTATTGTGTATATTACAACAAAACATACATATTTTTTTTACAGTGATATACACTTATTAATAGTGCAGTGCAGTTGAATTTAACGTAGCCAAAACCAGAAAAAGAACATTGCAACAAATGAATATACAACATATTTACAATTATTTACAGTCATGCAGCTGAATTTAAATTAGCCAGAAAAAGAACATTCAACACATTCAACATATATACACACACATCAATCTCATCTTTTATATATCTAATCTATACAGTATATATAATAGCATCTAAATTATGTTTTAAACCCAGCTGGTGGTTACAAGTCCTGGTGGTACATCGGGGATCTGCGGAGGACAAGTGCATCATGCACCGATCCTAGTTGGCCAACAAAAACATCCAGAAATTTGCCTTTGGCATCACAAATGCCGTGCAGGATGACAGAGGGGAAAAGCTTTCTGTTTATGTAGCTTCTCTTCTGTGGCTCTGCAGGAGGAAGAATCCTCACATGGCACCCATCAATGGCACCAGCAGCATACTGAAAAGTATCATGGCCAGCAAGGTGAGCAAAGCCAGCCCCCACCTCCTCCATCTGCTCTGCTGTGGGGAAATGGACCACCCTATGGAGGATGGTCATCATGTCCTCGATGACTTTGTGCACAATCCTGCACAAAGTGGCGAGTGGCATGGCAAAGATGTCTGCCGTTACCCTGTAGGAGGTTCCACAGGCAAGCCAGTAGAGCGTGACGAGCACCTCAACTTCATGGCTCCATCCATGTGCTTTTCCCCTGGGCAGTATCTGGAGCAGCATGGTGATGCCGTCCCTGGATAGCCTGAAGGCCGGTTTCAGCTCTGCTCCAGAGAAGAATGTGGCCAGGATAGGCACATTATAATTCATTTGTGCATACCTCTGCAAGGGACTTTGGTCCTGTTAAAAAAGAATTGTTTATTAATAAACAAAATTAATTGTTGTTGTATTTGTGTTTTTAGTATTTAATATTTATTCAATATTTATTTTATATGTATTAAACTTTGTTCTAAATATGAATTGTCTTTTTAAATTTGAAGTGTCTGATATGAACTGTTAAGAATTACAATTACGTTTCCCTCTAACATATGACCTGTTTGTTCAGGTGCTTGAGAACGTTTCTAGTTCTTTCATAACTTGATAGGCTGTGTAAAGTTCTGAGACAAGAAGTTACTGTAGCCTACATGATTACTGTATCACAGACATCAAAATACATCTTTAAAAAAAAAAGTTTGGGAAACAGTGGGCTAAACCATTTCAATATTAGTAACTTTGTGTTACAGCTCTACAGTGTCAGTCTCAGTAATGTTATAGCCAGGGGTGGAAGTAATTAGTTACAAATAGTGAAAGTTTAGTATATATACATATGTATACATACATACATATAGTATAGTTTCAACGTTGGCACATTTGCAATGTCCATTATTTATAAATCAATTGTTGTGGCACTAACTGCACTTCATCTAGCTTTGTTTTGTCTGCTGGAAACATTTGCTGAATAAGGAAATAAAAACTTGAAATGAGAGGAAAAAAAAGATCCAGTCAAAATGAGGGAAAAAACACTTGTTTTGTATCAAATCAATTATTAATGATTAATTGATTGTTAGTGTTTTAACTATTGGTAAAGCAAAATACAGAAAATTTAGAGCCTCTGGAGAGGTGATGGTGACATCATCAGTTAAGTTACTAATAGTCTGAGTAGTTTTTTTTTTTTTTTTGACAAATACTTTGTACTTTTACTTAAGTATTTTTCTAACACCAGTACTTTTACTTGTAATTGAGTAATATTTTTGCAATGTAATAGTAATAATTGTTTTTTTTTAATGTAATCTGTTTTTGAAAGGTATTTGTCCAGCCAGTATAACCCAGTACATTTCAACATCACCACAAACCACAGTTGATAAAATATTAATCAACATCTCTAAATAAAATGTTTAATGTAAGAGTACCAAGTAAACTGTCAAGTTCTATGTAAATTGGTAGACAGCCTGACAAAAAAGCTCAATGAATAGACAAATGTACTGTGCCAGAGAGACATGCCAATAAAGCACGCCTCCTCTCCATCCTCCTCTGCATCGTAGCTCGTCTCATACGGATCCGCCTCCTCAGTTCAGAAGCCTCCTCTTCAGCTGCTCGGTACAACGACCCGATGGTGATAGCTGTCAGAATCTGATCCATATTATATCATTTTTCACCGTCTTAAATCTCAATTTAGCGCCACTACTGCAATCACGACCCTCCACAAACGGTTTTCCCGCCACTGGCTCTTTATATATAGGCCACAAGTCAGTGAAAATAAATATTAATATTTTATTATATAACGAAAACCAAAAGATACGGGGTTGTTTCATATCATATTTCGCTTTATTTCAAATATGTAGCTCAGCGTAAGTTCAATCAGGAAGACCTTCTATTACGCTGCCTTCATTCACAACTTTCCTTTACTCCGTCTCTCTCCTCCTATTCCCTCTAATCAGCTGTTTGTGGGCGTTCACCTTCGTCTTTTCTATCCAATCAGATTTTGCCACGGTCGCAATAGCCAGTCAATTTGCTGCTGCCAAACTTTAAATGGTCTCTGTCTTTGCTCCATCAGTTGTCATTAAGTCAATCGCGCGACCCTCCTCCACCCCTCTCTCCTCCAGTCATTGGACCCAGGTAGCCACAGATGTTCACCTCGATCCTCCTCCTCCTCTCTCCTCCAGTCTTCAGGTCCAGGCAGCAGGAGTCTGGAGCCACTTCACCTCATCAGTCTCTGCTTTGCACCTCTTCACCACCACCACCAGTGTCTAGACCCCGGGGGGTTCTCTTCACTACAGCTTCATCACCCCCATTTATATATACATATTGTGTCACCTCAATGGGGTCTAACCGCCAAAGTCTGTTCATGTTTCATTTATCATGCACGTGCCAATAAACCATTTCTCTTTTACTCTTAGTCTCTCCTGATTGAAATACATTAATGGTGAAAATAACCGGAAGTGGCTAAGCCAAGCCGAGCTGAGATGATGACGTCATCAAGTATGCTGCTGTCCCAATTGCAGAATGACTGTCCTGCGTCCTCCCATCCTCGAGAGACTGTACTCCCAGGTCAAACTTGCTAAGTCCGAATTGCCAAGTCCATAAGTCCGAACTTGGCGTAATTGGTATTGAGAAACAACCACTGTCTCGGGCACACTTTTGGGCTGTGACACTTAGTCAAATTTTCTATCTCCCATTGACTTATAAGGGGAAATGTTTGGGCTCATAACTTGGGAACCGTGCCTCATAGAGACTAGGGAGTGGGTGGTGGACATAATAATTACTGGTGGGACCAAGACCAGCGTTGAACACGCGTTGAACACGCTGGTCTTGGTCCCATGTCTCTACGACTTACCGTTCTGGAGATACGTTAAAAATAAAATTTTGGACGCAAGTAACACAGATTTCCCGATATCGCACAAGATCGAGGGTGACACCGTTGGAAAGCCCATCATTGATATAGTGGGGGTAGAGCCTGGTTCCAGGCCTCTAGCACCTTCCTAATCAGAGTTCCAAAATTTGCCCAATCTCCTGACCCTAATCCAGCCACCTGAAATTGAGCTCCTGACTGCTCAGAAGCAGGAAGAGAAGCATTTTTCAACCATCATATCTCAGGAACAATAAGTCGTAGAGACTCAAGGATGGTATCGTTGGATTTGGAAGGGCCACAAATTAGGGGGCAGGTCGCATAAGATCGAGGTTGACACCGTCGGAAAGCCCATCATCGATATAGTGAGGGTAGAGCCTGGTTCCAGGCCTCTTACACCTTCCTATCCAGAATTCCAAAATTTGCCCATCCCCCGACACTTACCCAGGTATGTCCAATTGGTTCATCTCTCTGGAACCATAAGTCATAGAGACTCAAGGGTGGTATCGTTGGATTTGGAAGGGCCACAAATGGAGGGGGGTGGGGGTAGGTCAAGGTCTCATACCTCTATCTGGCTTCCTTCAGGAGTCAGAGGTGGTATCAGTGTTACAAAATGCACTCGCAGAAGCATGCCCAATCGACAATCCAAATACCCTGAAACGTGATCCTAACCCCTTACTGTGGGACACTTTTGGGGTCTGAGATAAGGTCCCATGCCTCTAGCTGGCTTCCTTCAGAAGTTGACTGAAAAAATGTCACACAGAACCATTTCCAGTTGGTGGAGAAGTTTAATTTAATTGTTGTTTTTATATGTGATGCATTTTTAGCCATACAATGAGATAGAGACTTGAAACCACCCGTGGCTTAAACCTGCCATCCTACTCATGTAGGATGTCAATTTTGGTCCTGCTGGCCCCACTGGAAGGACTGCAAAAGACTGATATATTAACTATATTAATTTATCACATTAACATTTAGAAGCCCTTGCTTAGCTGAAATCTTTTTGGGCCCTATGTGGAGAGCCCGGAGAAGCCAGTCTTCGTTGTTGGGGAGGCGGCTGCCCGGCAGAATGGCCGGGACTTTTGCGACGGCCTCCCTTGGCCAGAGCCCACCTGGACCGGCTCCTACGGGGCCCACCAGAGACTCCCCTGGTCCTGGCAAGCTGTACTGCCAGCTGGCAAAGACCAGTCCAATTGAAGTCCTAGTGAGCAAGGAGCCTCCACTGAGGTCCGACGTGGACCTCGGTCCCACCACCGCCGCTCTGCCCCAGGGAACATACGGCTAAAGTTCCCTGGGGCGACCCCACCCACCTACCTCCGCTCCCGGGCCCACAGCTCACCAGGGCCGGAGCAGTACGGGCTACGCCACCCATAGCTGCGGGGTGGGGTCCCATCAGGATACAGAGACCTCACCCCGGGCCAAACGCTGACAGGGGCCGGGCAACACCTGCCCACCATGCCTGGCCCCTACTGTGCCCTCCAGGGCCTTCCCTGGAACTACCTCCCCGGGCGCACAGCTCACCTGGCCCGGTCAACGTCAGCCAGATCCCCGGCCACCACCAGGGACTCCCCTGGACCTCCAGTGGGACTGCACAGGGACTCCAGTAGGACTCCCCTGTCCCTTCCACACGAGACCAGCGGCATTTTGCACGGGCAACCTCCAACCACCGGGCACAACACTCATCTTGTACGGGCAACGCCGGCCTCTCATGTCGGCTACTGGTGTGCTCCGCATGGCCTACCAAGTTACGCGGCAGACACCCACCGTATGAATGCCCCCAAGAGACCTCCATCGTGAGGCTAACGCCCAGGGATGCCTATTTATATTTCTAAAAATAAATTGCTTCCTTTTGGATGGACAGTTTGGATTATTTGTTGTGGGGTTGTAGTGGATGCTTATTCATAGTCAGTGCCTTAATTACCCGGACCTGCATCCCCGGAGCCGAGTCTACTGCCGGGTACCAACAGGAGACCGGCACACCGAGCCGCGGGCCTTCATGACCCAGCCCGGAGAAGCCCACCAAACGACGGCTACGTTGTCAGGGAGGTGGCGGCGATGGTGGCAGCCCGGCAGAATGGCTGACCATATAATCACTATGGACATGTGCAACGGCCTCACCTGGCCAGAGTCTGCCTGGTGACCACCAGAGACTCCCCTGGCCCTGCACACCGGGGACCAGAGTCCAATGTGTGCGGTCCCCACGGTGCCCACCAGAGACTCAACTGGCCGAGAACGGCGGGGGGCATCTCTCACCCACGGGCAAAGCCAGCCCGTGGCTACGGGGGCAGTGGCGGCGATGGTCTCCATCAGGAGACCCACACCCTCTCCCAATGCTGACGGGGGCCGGACAGCACCAACGACAACACCTATGTTGCACACCAGGGACTCGAGTCCCCGCCCAAATCCCCACACCCCCCCGACCCCCGGGCCTACGCCCAGGAGCCCACACGTTCAGCATGGACGGTCGATGCCGGCCGTACCCGGCAGGACTAGACCGAGGTCCCCAGTATACCTCGGTCCCAACACCAGCACCACCGCACCGCTCTGCCCCCAGGGAACGTATTGCCAAAAGTCCCCGGGGCATCCCCCACACCTCCCTCCACTCCCGGGGCCCAAAAGTCACAGGGCCCAGCCAACGCCAGCCAGGCAAGGCACCGCCTCCTGGGACGGCGGGACCAGACTCCTCCTCCTCCCTCACTTCCCTGAGTTCGGCAACATCTTGCCATCCCTGCTTTCACCCCCTTAGTCCTGTCTCCTAACCACTTTCTGGAAGACACTTGATGCATGTGACACTTGACACAAATCACCACTCTCCCATTCACTTGTATGGGAATATTATTTTGGCCCCAACTCCGGAACCGGACATCCTAGACACTTGTGGATGGTGCCGTTGGAGTCGGGGTACACACAAATGGGGGGTGAGTCCAGGTCCCATCGCTCTATCTGGCTCGGTCGTGGTTATTACCCCCTATCCCTGTCTCTGTCAGAACCTGCTATAACAGGCAGATTATAGCAACTTCTGACAGGGGCCCCTAACTCCAGAATGCAGGGTCCCAGAGGGCCGGGGGGGGGGCTCTGCGGATTCGGAGCGGGCCAAAATGGGGGGGCCCGGCCTGCTTTCGAGTCTCTAGCGCCTTCCTTTCAAAACTTATTCCCCGATAACCCCTCCCGTGGCGCTTCTCATCCCTCTGGCCCTGGCCCTGCCTCTATCTGCCTGTCTTCAGGAGTGGCAGGTGGTACGAGATTTGAAAACCTGGCCTCCAGTAGCATGTTCAGTCCACTCCAAATGGTCTGAATCGTAACGTGTATTTTTGATACCCACAATGCTTTGCGCTAAAAAAGTGGACGTGTTGGTTTACATTTCTTCAAATAACTTTTGTTCCGTACGTGCTAGAGACTTGGAACCAGCCCATTATCGAGGACGGGCTTTCCAACGGTGCCAGGCCCGACGCCGTGCGACGTCGGGAAATGCGCGAAAATTGCGATTTATTTATTTTATAAATTTTATTTTTTCGTCGTCGAATTAGTGTACACGCCACCCACTGGCGAGTCTCTAGAATGCACGGTTCCCGAATTATAGGGCAAAATATAAGTAAATGTGTGATATCAAAGTATGAAAATCTGACTAAGTCTCATTGGCCTGGGGTAGGTCATGGTCCCAGGTCTCTAACACTTATGGATCAAAAGTTATTTTGATAAATATAAATGGATACGCCCACTTCTCAGCTGCACTGCATTGTGGGACTCAAAAAACATTGGATCTTCATAAAAAAAAGTACATTTTTGGATTCCTGGGGACCATCCGGACACGGTAATGTACATATCTCAAATTTTTTTCTGGCACCCTGACCCAAAAACAGGTTCCCACAAAGCAGATCGCCGCATATTAAAAGCTCACTTTATACGGGCAGCGCCGGCCAAGGCGGCTATTGATGTGTCATTTGAGTCTGATCATATTATGGCACAGATGTGGTGAGAAAGCTGCTGGTTGTTGACCCAGGACATGCTGGAGGGAATCCAGTAGGACTCCTCTGGTCAAGACAAGAGACAAGCAGCATCTTGCACGGGCAACCTCAAACCACGAGGCCCTTTTATATCCAGGCACAACACTCATTTTGTATGGGTTAAGCTGCCCGGAGTCCAATGTGTGCAGTCCCCACGGTGCCCACCAGAGACTCAACTGGCCGGGGCCAGCCCGTGGCTACGGCGGCAGTGGTGGCGATGGTCTCTATCAGGAGACCCACACCCTCTCCCAATGCTGACGGGGGCCAGAGGGCACCTACGACAACACCTATGGTGCCCACCAGGGACTTGAATCCCCGCCCAAATCCTCACACCCCCCCGACCCCCGGGCCTATGCCCAGGAGCCCACACGTTCAGCATGGACGGTCGATGCCGGCCGTAACTTAAACTCGAGCCTCTCATCAAAGCTGGAGGAGGGATGCTGTGCAACGTCCAGCAGCCAGGGGCGATCCTAAAAAATATTCCCTAGACCTAACTAGCCAGTGCCTCAGAGGAGCCAGTATCTCGTTGGACTTAGGAGTTATGGGCGGTAAAATGTCCAAAAAACTCCCATTGATTTACATGGCTTCCAGAATTGTATCTATGTAACCCACGTGCATAGATACATTTCTTGAACCTGCTCTTCACTCCCGTGTCTCTACGACCTTCTGTTCCCGAGATACAACCAAAAAAAAAAAAAAATCACAAGTTACGCCCACTTCCTGACGTCATACGGTGATGCTAGAGGTACCGTTGGAAAGCCCGTCCCGGATAATGGGGGGGGTAGGAGTTGGTTTCAAGTCTCTAACACTTATGGATCAAAAGTTATTTTGATAAATGTAAATTGATAAGCCCACTTCTCAGCCGCAATGCATTGTGGGACTCAAAAAACATGGTTTTCCCTTAATAACTCAGCTCAGGAACGTCGGATCTTCGTAAAAAAGTACATTTTTGGATTCCTGGGGACCGTCCGGACACGGTAATGTACATATCTAATTTTTTTTTTCTGGCACCCTGACCCAAAAACAGGTTCCCGCAAAGCACATCGCCGCATATTAAAAGCTCACTTTATACGGGCAGTGCTGGCCCTTCGTGGTGGTCACGTTCTCCATCTGGAGAAGGACACCCACGCATGGTGCTGATGGTGGCCGCAGCACCTACGGTGGCCACCAGGGACGTGCCGGACCCTGCCCACGAGGGCACAGAGTCTGACATGTTCCTATAGTACCCACCACCGACAGCCAAAGCAACTCTGCCAGTGCTGTCGGTGCCAACATCTACGGTCCCAACCAGAGACTCTTCTCTCTGGCCAAGGACCCGAATAGATGGGGGGGTAGGTCTTGGTCCCATCAGGAGACCGACACCCACGCAAGGTGCTGATGGTGGCCGCAATACCTACGGTGGCCACCAGGGATGCCCCTGCCCCCGCATGCGGGGGCACAGAGGCCGACATGTTCGTACAGTACCCACCACTGACTCCACCAACTGTTTCAGCCAAAACAGCTTGCAAAATGCTCTCGGTGCCAACATCAACGGTGCCAACCAGTCCAGATCCACAAGTCATGGACATCTCTCTGAATTCCCACTCCTGCACTGTAAAAAAGGATTTGATCAATAAGTCATAGTCACTTCTTCCTGTAATTTACTTCTACTTAACATAATGATTTATGCAATTTCAACTGAATTTCTTAATTTATCAAGTTTCAAACTCAGGTTTGTAAGTCAGTTCAATTATATAAAAATTGCATGGTGTCAACATAACTTAACAGCGTGAGTTGCACTTGTAGCCGGGAAATTCCCATGACTTCTTAACGTCGCATTACGTGGTAGAGTTACATTAATGCACGATGCAAATAGTCCTGGACAGTTGGTCTTAAAGCGCCGTCATTTGATACAAGACTAATAACAAGGATATAGGATTTTGTTAAACTGAAACAAGTGATGCACCCAGCTGCTATTGGCCATTAACAGAAGAACACCATCCGAGCATAACTACGACAGTGAAAAGTCAATCGGCGGATGGATACGGTTTGAAAGTGACTTGACGATGGACATGACTTAACCGCGCTTCGACAGTTACGGTTGAGCGCAGACATGATATACAGACGAAGTAAGGTAAGTGATTGAAATTGTTAACGTTAACTGTTCATTTCATTTTCATTAACTCTCACAGAAGCACATTCATGGCGTCTTGTTTAAGTTTTGTATGGTACCGGTGTTGTTTGTTGCGGAGTTGGAAGCTTTGAGAGAGGGCGTGTGTTTGTGTCGATGTGTCAGTAATTAGCCATGGCCCTGCTAACATGTGTCTGTGAGTGTGTGTGTGGGGTTTAATTTGCCAGCATTTAGCTGCTCCCCTGCTATGTTGCTGCTGGGTTGAATGGAGAGGATTTGAGGATATTCTACCTTATAAAGTGAACTGCGTGTATTTTTTCCCCTTTCAGGCAACGCTATCCATGCAGATGTTGGTTTGTGTTCGGCTCGGACTAAACATGCCGAGATGAAAGACAGCAGGATTAAGTGAGTAGCGCCATCTTGGCTGCTTTATTAACGTTGCTCACCTTAACCTTAAACTAATGTTAATATGGTGTTTCTCACTGTGACAAATGCAATTTTACAGTAAAAATTGTAGAGCTATCGGTTTAGTGGTGTTTGTAGCGGAATTAAGGTAGTGTTGGTGCTCCTTGCAAGACATTGCAGTGACGGTTAAATTAAAAAAAAAAAAAAAAAGCGATTTCAGCCGCTAATGTTCGCTAACCACAGTGTGCTGCTAGAAGGAAGGAACTATGGTGGGCGCCTCGTTTTATATATGTTGGTAACTTTCTCTTGTCATGAGCGAATTTTAAGTTATTTCTGTTGTTGTTTGAGATGTAGTATACATCACTATCAAGTGGTGTTAAAGCTAGCTGGCGGCTAATTTAGTTCATTCCACTTAATGCCGTTGACTATTTAATGGCATCCTGTTGGCGCTTTAGACCCCTACTCTGTGCTCCAGTTCAATTCAGTATGCTTTACTGGCATAAATGTAAATGACATGATACTGTTGTAAAATAATTAGTAAATAAATAGATAAATAAACCAAAAAAATAATGAATAAATTACGTTTATACAATACAGAAAGCGTTTTTTTCTTTGTATTTGTGAAAGGCTATGGAAGTGTGTGACGTTGTGGGTGTGTGAGTATGTTGGTGCTGTTGGGTGTGGGTATTAACACCTGGACAGTGGAGGGGCTGGATGGTTCAATAATGTTAATGGAAAATTTTCTCTTAAGAGTTACTGATGATTTTCTAAATTTAATCATAGTGAAAAGTCAGCTAGGGCAGTGTAAACAAACATGGTTGCTCAGATCATTAATCAAATTGAAGTTCATTGTTGTATGATTACTGTTGCCATTGTGTAAAGTGTATCCTCTTTATCATGTTTTCAATTCATATGACAGATTAAAAGTTTGCTATAGCATGTTATGTGACTATGTTCTGTCTTCCAGGTGCAGACATTTCATTCGTTGAAGTTTGGTGGATGAAGTGGAGTTGTAAGTTTTGCAGTTTTGCCTCTTACAATGAGAAAACAATTGTGAATCATTACAAAGACAGTCATGGACGTGGAAGACGGGGTTTCAGCTGTATTTACCCAAACTGTCTAACAGTTTTCCAATCCCATGTGGAATTTGCACAACATCTAAAGGAGCACAAAAAAGGATCCAATCCAGTTGCTAAAATTCGCTGTGAACTTTGTGCTTTTTCAGCACCAACCAACATCAAACAATACTTTCTTCATTTAAAGAGACATTTAAGAAATAGAGAGACTGTGAATTGCCCATTTGCTGGGTGCTCTTTTAAGTCTAGGGTATTCTCAACTTTTACTGCCCACAAAAGTCGGTATCATCATGTATCTAAATTTCAGGATTTTAGACCTGACCTTGTTATTAACTGTCACAGTCACGCCTCTGTAAACGATGAACAGGATGATTTGAATGATTCAGTGTCACAAGATTTATTGTTGCCTGAACCTGAATTTCAGCCTTTACAGAAATCTGTTCAGAGGCGAATTGGATCACTTTTACTTCGGCTTCAAGCAGTCCTTCATGTGTCACAGTCAGCTATTCAAGAAATTGTAGACGATTTATTTGATATTGGTGTATGTGCTGGACAAACAACTAGACAGGTAATTGAAAGTATTTTGAAGGGGCATAATTGCACATCTGAGGAATTGACATCATCATTGACTGAAGCAATACAGAATGCAAACGCACTTAATTTTCTTTCAAGAGAAGGACCTCTAGGCACAGAGCATAAAAGGCAGTTACTTTACAGACAAAATTTTACTGTCATTGAACCTGTTGAATATGTTTTGAGCACACAAGAAAGGACTCATACTGTTGTTTATGTCCCTATTCTAAAATTACTATCTGAAGTTCTGAAAAGAGAGGAGGTTCTGCAAGTATTAGGGGTAAGCAAACCAGTTGAACAGTCTGGCCACTACGGGTCATTTCGGGATGGTGACTATTTTAAAGAAAATCAAATTCTCTCTGGTAAAGATGTTAGTTTATCCATAACCTTGTACATCGATGATTTCGAAATTTGTAATCCTTTAGGCACATCGCGAAAAAAACACAAAGTCTGTGGTGTGTATTGGATCCTTGCCAATTTGCCAGCAAGATACAAGTCATCACTGTCATCAATCTACCTAGCTTTATTGTGCAAGACTGAACATATCAAGATTTACGGGTATAATAGGGTTTTGGAGCCACTGATTAAAGATATTCAATATCTAGAAACAATTGGTGTGTTTGTAGAAAAACTAGCTTGTAATGTAAAAGGCACCGTCTTGCATGTGGCTGCTGACAACTTGGCTGCACACTCATTAGGTGGATTCCAAGAGTCCTTTAATGTGGAGAAGTTTTGTAGGTTTTGTATGGTCAGTCGTGAAGACATACAGACTTGTGATGTGAGAAGTGGAAACTTTGTTTTACGGACACCAGAATTGTATGATAAAGCCGTAAATTTGTTGAAGCAGAGTGAGCTTTTGTCTGTTGATGGTGTGAAACAAGAATGTCCTCTTAACAGATTGAAAGGTTTTCATGCATGTAAAGGCTTGCCACCTGACTTCTTACATGATGTGCTGGAAGGCATTGTACCCGTAGAACTCAGTCTGTGCCTTGACTATTTCATTTCTAAGAAATATTTTACGTTAGAAGAGCTTAATAGTGCAATACAAGGCTTTCCTTTTAAGTTCTCTGACAAGACAAACCGCCCTAAGAAAGTTCCATCAACTTTTCAACGGAATAAGACTCTAGGCGGTAATGGACATGAAAATTGGAGTCCTGTGCGTTTCTTTCCTCTAATTATCGGCCATCGTGTTCCAGAAGGTGACCAAACGTGGGAATTGGTCCTTGAGCTCAAAGACTTGGTTGAGTTATTGTCGACCCCACATTTCACTTCAGACTCCCTTTGTTATTTACAATCAAAAATATCAGACCACAGACAGTTGCTGCTGACAGTTTTCCCACAAAACAAGTTGCGTCCCAAACATCACTTTATTGAACATGATCCATACCTCATTCAAAAGTTTGGACCCCTGATTGAATGTTGGACAATCCGGTTTGAGGCAAAACATTCTTTCTTTAAAAAGGTTGTACGGGATGCCAACAATTTTAAAAACATTCTGCTAACCCTGGCCTCACGACATCAGCTCACGTTGGCACATTATTTTGACATGCCAAGCATTTTCAAGCCTGAGATTGAGACTGCAAAGGTGTCTGATGTGTGCCTTGAAGTCTTGGATAGTGGTGTCAGACAAGCCATCTTGAACAGATTCAGTGATGTTGACACAGTTGGACTGACCCCTCACACCTTCCTAAATGGAACTAAGTATTCAAAGGGAATGATTCTTTCTGCTGGGAGTACGAGTGGACTACCAGACTTTGGAAGAATTTTGGAAATATGCATTGTGCATACTAGTCATGTTTGCTTCATCATTGAACCTTTTATGACATACTATGTGGAGCATCTGCGGAGTTACCATCTTGTGAAGAAAAGCCCTACTGAATGTTTGTTGGTGAAACTAGAGGATCTCAATGACTATGTGCCACTTGTGTCATACCTCATCCAGGGGCGCCTCTTGCTTACTCCCAGGACGTTCTTGCTGAAATAAACCTGCTGTAAGTAATTGTACACTCAAATTAGGGCTGAGCAACTTTGAAAAGTAATATGTAATTGCAACTAGAAAACTGCATTTCCTGCTGAAAATGCAGTGTACAACAGCTTTGTCATGGATTCTGCTTGTGAGTGATGTAAAGGTGCATGAATCCAATTTGACTGTTCAGACATTAGGACCACATATGAAAGTAACTTTCAGAATTGAAATGATCAGATTTCATGCCATTTCTGCTGTACACGCTGTTATTGAAAAACCTGAGTCAAAATCTGATTTGGGCCACTCTCTGGGTTACGAAAGGTTTGGGTGAATCCTATTTTGTGATTTAAGTGTTTAGGGACAGATGTATGAGGGAGAAGGCTATAAATAGTTTTATATACTGAATATTTATACTTACAAGTGCATTTTTTGCTCTCTTTCAGGTAAAAGTGTTATACAATGCTGCTGCGTGTCATCATATCGGAAAAAGAAATCAGACGGCTTTCAATTGAAAACGTCCCCGCAAGTGTTGAGGAGCTGAATCAGGTGTTACGAACAAACCTTGGCCTGAGAGGTGAATTCATTTTACAGTTTGAGGATCCTGATTTTAATAATCAGTTGTGCAACCTGACTGACATCAAAGACCTTCCTGTGGAGCGAGCAACATTGAAAGTGTTGTTCACTGCTGATGAAGTCGTCTCAGATTCTACATTGGACACATGCAGCCTCTCGTCTCCCAGTAGTGGTGATTCTTTCGACTGGCCTAACCCCTTCCCAATCCCACAGTTCTCACATGATGTGGAGCTTCAGCTGAAAGATGCAAATTATAGGTATGCTAAGGATGGATCTGTGATGGTGATTCCCAAAGGTTTAAAGACTGATATTCTTGACACACTTGCAGACAGTATGTCAAAGATTAGTGCTTATCCTGAGAGGCAGCACTATGAGAGTGTCGCCAAAGCGCTGGTGGAGAAGCATCCCAGTCTGAAGGAGCCAGGGTCTGACAAGGGATGGTACTCATGGTTTCACAGTCTGAAATTTAAGCTCGGAAACTATCGGCAGAAGTTAGGTGCCCTGAAGTGGTAATCAACAAAAGAAAAGGAGGAGAAGTGAAGGGAAAACGTGTAAAAAAGTCAAAAAAGGGTGAGGTCAACTACTGCCCGGATCCACCTGAAGGACAGAGTCCCGAAAGCGCGGAGGAAAAGCGCAAGATGATGGAGATGGAAATGCTGAAAAAAGACCCTGATCAACAACTCATAGAAGATCTGATGACCTCTACATTTTCCCAGCGCAGAAGAGAGATCATTGGAGATGAGCCACTCATCACAGAAGTCATTTCCAGATGGCCAGCTCTGTTCCATGAGAGACAGGTAATAAGTCCTACTATTGTACATCAATTCTACAAAAGGATAGAAAGCATGTTGTGTGTCAGATATTCTATACATTTTCATTGAAAAACATTCAAATGATTATGGTGTGATTTACAAAGATGTTTTCTTAAATATCTTAGTATATAACAGGACAAGACAACTCTAGCACAGTATTTGAATTAAACTGTATTTCAAAACACATATTTCTCCTAGAACAAATACTGTGCCCTCTGCATTTTAAAAATTACAGTTGTCCATGTTGTGATTTCAATTAAATTTCGATTAATTGTGCAGCCCTAGTTTGACTAGTATTTTCTATCTGTCTGTGTCTCCTTAGATAAGGGCGGAACTCAAACGGATCGTTATCACAGACCTTCTGGAATCTTTTCTTGACGGACTTGATGGCCTAGTCCCAAGACTGCTGGAGATGTACAAAGCAACAGCCAGATCTGGAAAGAAGCAGGCACTCAAAGACATTTTGGACTGTCTGGAGAAAGATGTAAGTGGAGGAGCTGATGACCATAAAATTAGGGACCATTTGTTATGCAAATTTATATAGCATATTTCTTTGTCTTGTAGGATACTAATGAGAGGAGGAGGACTGCTGCAGTGCTTGGTCTACCACACTACATATCCGGGGAAGATCCGTCAGATGTCATCAGGATGTGCGATGTAAGACCATAACGACTTCTTCAGTTCACAACTGTGCATGTGTATTCTGTACATTTTAACGTAAATATTGTCAGATATGCTGTAAATATGATATACTAAGGAATCTGTTTTTATCTTTTTTTTTTTTTCTTTTTTTTTTTTTATTTCTACTTTTAAAGGCCCATAATGAGCACCTGGATGAAGCCATGAAGGGGATGCAAGTTGGCCTACTGATAGGCTATGAAAGTGCTCAACAGGATGCCTTTCCAAGCGAGATCTTCAATGTGGCAGTTGTAGTTGAGGAGACCATTGTGCTACACAACCTGAAAGATGTGACATGCAGCTTTGCCATGCTTATGGGAATCATCTACTGTCTGAATCTTGAGTATCCACAAGCCATGAAGTACTCCTTTGAGTTTTTTCAGAAAGTGGTGATGAAAATCAAACCAGAACAAGCCTCTGTGCGAGTACATGGATTAAGAAAGAAACTCTTGAGGTACAGACTGTAAAACTAACACCTGTGTTCCTGGTTTTCTACTTTCTTCTGTGGAAAGAGTTTAGAACTTGGCTCAAATATTTTGTTCATACACAACCTTATGCATTGTACTGTATTGTACTTGTGTAGATATCTGTCTTAGAATTTTAAAGCAGTTCGTTTGGAAGTTGTTAAAGGAAAATCACTGATACTGCCCTTTTATGTTGTTGGGCAGATTAAAATGTTAAAGACTGTTCTCTACTTAGCCAAATGATTTTCTATAACAGGTTTTATGAATATTAAATGCACCTATGCAAACCTGTTTGTGACGCTGTTCAGCACAGCCTTGTGATGTTAGAAGTGGACACTGTTTTAAAGGGATACGCCAAGCAGAGCCAGTGTTTGAGCTAACCTAACTAGTGGTGGGCGAGCTCTGCCCGTCTCTTCCTTGTTACTGCACTTAGAATCGAAAGAATGGTGTCTGTCTGCTTGTCTTGAACTCGGGAGTGAGACGAATAACAAAGAAAAAACATGTTGGCGTATCCCTTTAATGTTCTTACCTCAGACAGTCTCAGGATTTAAAGCACTGATATTCACCCACTTTATTTTGTTGGACTGATTATGAGAGCTGATGGTCTTTGCTGTTGTCTGCTTAGGCAGATTATTTTCTGTAACATGTTTTATGAAGTTAAATGCACTACTGCAATGCAACCTTTGGCACAGTCTCAGGATTTAAAGCAGCAACTTTTGTTTTAGAGATTACAAGAGCTGATGAAGTCGACTTTTCTATGCTCAGGGCATATGTTTCTCAATATACTGTTTAAAATTTCTTGTTGGATGTCCATGAGTCTGACTTTGACGCATCCATTTACTTCTGAAGGTCTTGAAGATGTTTCAATGTATGCTGGCTTTTGTTGTATCCATTGAGACAGTCATTCAAATAAATGTTTTATATTTGAACAGATGAGTTGATTATGTGAAGTTGAAGGAAACTGGTAAACTTGCTGTTATTAGTTTAGATAAGGGATGCCTATTAAAAACAAGTCTTTTTAATGTGAAAACTTAAGTTCAGTTGCTGCCTTAAAAACATAAGTGAACATAACTTGAAATGTCAATTGGTATTAATATGGTCAAAATAATCTGAACTTACTATTCTAAGTATAAATAGTGTAGAACTGTATGTTTCTTTAACAAGATAAAGCAAGTTTTCTTGAATGGAAAATGTAACAGTAAGTTGCTTAAACTCAGAGTATCAAGTTTAAATAACAAATGACAATTGCTTAAACAACTTCTGTAACTTAACTTCGTGAGTTAAAACAAAGGGTACCTTGATATTGAGTTAACTCATGGTTTTAAGGCAGCAATTGAACTTAAGTTTTTAAGTTAAACCAAATTAATTCTTTTTACAGTGTGTGAATTAGCAGGCATAAAGAAAATTTTTTACAGGTCGTGGTCCCATCAGGAGACCGACACCCACGCAAGGTGCTGAAAATGACCGCAACTCCTACGGGAGGCCACCAGGGACGCCCCTGCCCCTGCTTGCGGGGACACAGAGGCCAACATGTCCCTATAGTACCCACCACCGACTCCACCGACTAAGTGAGCCAAAACAGCTCGCCAAATGCTCACGGTGCCAACACCTACGGTCCCAACCAGCGACTCTTCTCTCTGGCCAAGGACCCCAACAAATGGCTTCGGATGGTGGGACGAGCTTTCTCCTCATCAGCAAGTTCTTGAGAAGCACTTGAAAATTCTCAATTACGTCATTGAGCAGCTCTCCCGCCATCCTTGCTTGAGTGTGTCTGAACAACAATGAAAAGGTAAGGCTGCTTGCTGTCACTGCTGCACACAAAACACTGACAAAATAAACTGCTGCTCACACTATGCACTGGCAGTTGTATTGACTGGACAACACAAGAAAATGAGACACTACACTACTACAGGGGCTTTTTACAGAGTTGTACTTTTTCTGACTGATGCAAACCACTAACTGAATGTATAAATGGAAAGTCACTCTATTTATACACTTGGAATTAACAAAATAAGATTTTATTTATGTAGTAATAGCATGTGCACTTTTTTCTTGCATTAAACTATTAACACTATGAAATAAAACAACAATATTATGTATTTATGTAGGACTAGTGTGTGCTCAGTGACATTTTGGCTTTGACCTATATGGTAACACGTTTCGGTTAATGAATCAGGAACCGTATGTCGCAGAGACTCAGTTCTGGCACCGTTGGAATCGGGAGGGCCACCTCTAGCCATCTGGACATGACAGGTAAGTTTCCCAAGGTAAGTAACTTTTTTTCAGCTAGGTGGCGCTATCGAGACCGAGTCCGGAACGGTTGGAGGTAGGGACATTTTTTCTGGGGGCATTTGGGGACGGGCCACACCTGTCTGTAAAGGATACGACACAATTTGATGACTCGTGTCTCTATCTCACAATGTTTGGCAATAACTTTTGAATGGTAAGTGCTACAGACTCAGGGGTGGTACTGTTGGACTCGGGGTATGCACAAAGGAGGGGGTAGGTCATGGTCTTATGTCTCTATCCCATTGGACTTTGGAGTTATGGGCGGTTCAATGTCCAAAAAACTACCTGTGGAACCATGTCCAATCAACTCAGAATGGCCTGAAACGTGCTCCTAACCACTTTCTGGAAGACACTTTTTGCCTGTGACACTCAAATTTTCCCTCTCCCATTCACTTGTATGGGAATTTTTATTTTTGCCATAACTCAAGAACCGTACATCCTAGAGATTTGTGGGCACTGCCGTTGGACTCGGGGTACACACAAACGGGGGGGTCGGTCAAGGTCGCATGTCTCTATCTCGCTCGGTTGAGGATCGGGCTTTTTGATCAAAAGCCCGATCGTGGTCATTACCCCCATCCCCAAACCTAACCACAACTCCTAATGCCTAACGAACTCTTTCTTTTTTTTTTCTTTCTTTTTTTCTTTAATTTGGCACACCTTCCTTAGTTTTTTATATACAGTTTTAGTTTACAAATAACAATTTTGTTTGTTTTTTACATTTTATTTCTTGTACAGGCAACGCCGGCCCCTCATGTCAGCTACCGGTGTGCTCCGCATGGCCTACCAAGTTACGTGGCAGACACCCGCCATGTGACCCAGCCCGGAGAAGCCAGTCTTCGTTGTTGGGGAGGCGGCGGCCCGGCAGAACGGCCGGGACTTTTGCGACGGCCTCCCCTGGCCAGAGCCCACCTGGACCGGCTCCTACAGTGCCCACCAGAGACTCCCCTGGTCCTGCACACAGGTGCGCCGCTTCTCCACAAGCTGTACTGCCAGCTGGCAAAGACCAGTCCAATTGAAGTCCTAGTGAGCAAGGAGCCTCCACTGAGGTCCCACGTGGACCTCGGTCCCGCCACCGCCGCTCTGCCCCAGGGAACATACAGCTAAAGTTCCCTGGGGCGGCCCCACTCACCTACCTCCGCTCCCGGGCCCACAGCTCACCGGGGCCGGAGCAGTACGGGCTACGCCACCCATAGCTACGGGGTGGGGTCCCATCAGGACACAGAGACCTCACCGCGGGCCAAACGCTGACAGGGGCCGGGCAACACCTGCCCACCATGCCTGGCCCCTACTGTGCTCTCCAGGGCCTTCCCTGGAACTACCTCCCCGGGCGCACAGCTCACCTGGCCCGGTCAACGTCAGCCAGATCCCCGGCCACCACCAGGGACTCCCCTGGACCTCCAGTGGGACTGCACAGGGACTCCAGTAGGACTCCCCTGGCCCTTCCACACGAGACCAGCAGCATTTTGCACGGGCAACCTCCAACCACCGGGCACAACACTCATCTTGTACGGGCAACGCCGGCCTCTCATGTCGGCTACCGGTGTGCTCCGCATGGCCTACCAAGTTACGCGGCAGACACCCACCGTATGAATGCCCCCAATAGACCTCCATCGTGAGGCTAATGCCCGGGATGCCTATTTATATTTCTAAAAATAAATTGCTTCCTTTTGGATGGACAGTTTGGATTATTTGTTGTGGGGTTGTAGTGGATGCTTATTCATAGTCAGTGCCTTAATTACCCGGACCTGCATCCCCGGAGCCGAGTCTACTGCCGGGTACCAACAGGAGACCGGCACACCGAGCCGCGGGCCTTCATGACCCAGCCCGGAGAAGCCCACCAAACGACAGCTACGTTGTCAGGGAGGTGGCGGCGGTGGTGGCAGCCCGGCAGAGTGGCTGACCATATAATCACTATGGACATTTGCAACGGCCTCCCCTGGCCAGAGTCTGCCTGGTGACCACCAGAGACTCCCCTGGGCCTGCACACCTGGGACCAGAGTCCAATGTGTGCGGTCCCCACGGTGCCCACCAGAGACTCAACTGGCTGAGAACGGCGGGGGGCATCTCTCACCCACGGGCAAAGCCAGCCCGTGGCTACGGCGGCAGTGGCGGCGATGGTCTCCATCAGGAGACCCACACCCTCTCCCAATGCTGACGGGGGCCTGACGGCACCAATGACAACACCTGCCCACCAGGGACTCGAGTCCCCGCCCAAATATATTTTGGCCATAACTCTGGAACCGGACATCCTAGACACTTGTGGATGGTGCCGTTGGAGTCGGGGTACACACAAACGGGGGGTTAGGGCAAGGTTCCATGTCTGTATCTCACTTCCCTGAGTTCGGCAACAAGTTGCCGTCCCCCTTTAATCCTCTGTTCTTTTCTATTGCAGACCCTGTGGGCCGTATCTCGGGAAGCGGACGTGCTAGAGACTCGACAACGGTACCGTTGGATTCGGAAGAACCACAAATAGGTGAGTAGAGCGGGGTTCCATCTTGATGCTGCCTTCCTATCAAATGTTATACCGGCTTGTCTGCTTGGCAACTTGGCCGTCCTGTTTCTGTTCTCCTCTTTTCTACGCCTGTCCTTGTGCTTTTGCCTAAACACAACCTCACCGACCCATAGAAAGCCCGTAGACTCCATTGTCAGAACCTGCTATAACATGCAGAGTATAGCAACTTCTGACAGGGCCCGTAACTCCAGACTACTGAGTAATTTTCTTTTGTACATTTTGTCCAAGCTGCCTGAGAAAACTTTACTGTTTCTTTCCAGAAGTTTCTTTTCTGAAATTGTGCACTTTTCTATGTTTAATCCTCACTCTGACTGTCAGAACCTACTATAACACGCAGACTATAGCAACTTCTGACAGAAGTTAAATTGCAGACCCTGTGGGCCGTATCTCGGGAAGCGGACGTGCTAGAGAATCGGCAAAGGTACCCTTGGATTCGGAAGGTCCACAAATAGGTGAGTAGAGCGGGGTTCCATCTTGATCTGATGGAGACCAAGTAGTGTCGAAACGTAGTCATGACTAACCCGAGTTGAGCAGCACACCCTTTTGGTTTATCCTTTCCGTTGGAAACCGTCCTTAGTTGTTTGTTGAAAAGCTTGTTGTCTTATTCCTCATGTTTCCCCTCCCAATAAATCTGACGCTTTCCTACCATCATGTTATTTTATGCACAGTACTGCAAAAACAGAAAAACTACAATTACAAGGCAAGAATAGCCACAGAACAGGAATGGGATTGAGGCCGGGGGACGGATGGGGCATGGTCTGGATGGAGAGTACACCACCATTCCCTTGCAGGGGCGGTCTCATACCTATAACCCTTCACTTTGCATTTGGTGCTTGAGGTGAAAACAGCTCTGTCCGGGCAAGCCCTCCTTTTTCTTGACTGGCCTGATGAGAGATGGTGGAGGATTACTAGGGGAGTCCTGGGGGGGTACATCTCCACAGCCCATCAAATGGCGGCTTCGTTGTCGGGGAGGCGGTGACGGTGGCGGCCCGGCAGCACGGCCGACCATATCGTCACTGGTTGTCGGGGGGCAGCGGTGGCCAGAGGTGGCTCTAATCGCCATGGCTATAAGTGCGCCCACAAGCTCCAAGGCACATGCAGAGCAAGAGCACAGCACCACCACAACCACCGCCGGTCGGCCCCGGGGAATGGCTGGACAAACATCCCTGGGGCCCCCGGGTGATCCTCCAGGGACTCCCCTGGACCTGCACCCACAGCCCAACAGTCACCCGGGCTGGGAAAAGGTGAGACTACATCACGACACTAACACCCAGCAGGGCCCCCCCCCCCCCCCCCTTTATCCTCCCTACCTACTACTACTCCCCCCCTCCTATTGTTTATTTTATTTATTTATTTTGCTTGCTTGTTTGTCTGTTTGGTTTTTTTTAGTTTGTTTTTTGTTTTTTCCTTCCATGAACCCAAAAGCACTTATATTTATTATTATTCTTTATTCTAGTATCTTTATTGATGCCTTGATGTCTCCATCAGGAGACCGACACCCATGCCCAACCTTGACGGGGGGTCCCCTGGGTGACACCTGCCACAATACCTACGGTGTGGGACTTGCATCCTGAACTCCATCCCCGGGCTGGGAAAAGGTGAGACTACATCGCGACACTAACACCCAGCAGGGCTCTCCCCCTCCTCTTTATCCTCCGTACCTCCTCCTATTCCCCTCTATCCCTGTTCCCTGCAGGGATAGTCCTGGTACTACCCAATTTTCTCTCACCCTGCCGTTCTTTTTTTCCCCTTCCCCTTTTCCTATTACCCCCTTTTTTTCTTACCCCCCCCGATATTATTTGGGTTCATTACATAGACACCAGGCCTTTTCTCTATATTTCAGGATTGTCCGGCGAAAGTGAAAACCAGAGCCAGTGCAAGCCGCGTGCCCCAGCAAGGCAATAGGACTGCCACAAACCAGGTGAAACAACACAATAGCAGCAGGCATAAAGACATTTTTTTCTTTATTTATGTATTTATTTTTTTCTTAATTCTGTGAGCCATATGGCTCCAACATTCAAATTATCTGGACTAATTTCATCTTTTCTGACTCTCTTTTCCCCGATAACCCCTCCGGGGCCGGGGGTGGCCTACCAAGTTATGCGGCAGACACCCGCCGTGTGACCCAGCCCTGAGAAGCCCACCAAATGACGGCTTTGTTGTCGGGGAGGCGGCGGCGGCGGCGGCAGCCCAGCAGAACGGCCGACCACATCATCACTATGGACTTTTGCGACGGCCTACCCTGGCCAGAGCCTGCCTGGACCGGCTCATACGGTGGCCACCATATGTTATATGTAACACTTCAAGCTGTTTTGTTGACAATAAAGCTTTGACAATGGCCAGAATACCAGATTTTGGAGAGGTACTACCAGAAGTATGAATGAATGGCCTGAAGTAATAGTAAAACATGAGATATAATTCTTTGTCCGCACATGTAACAGGCAGTCTTTGGTCTCGGAAACTGTTGTATTATTTGTTAGGGGGAAAAGTGGTTTGGCTTAGGGCCAAATCAAATCAAAGATTAATATTTTTTATATTTTTTATTTAACTATAACGTTGTACCAGAGCACTATCTTTGTGGTTTCGACCAAATGTTTGTTTGCTTGTCCATTTACCATGCTGCACAAACGTACTATATTTGTTATAATAGCTGTCATTTTGCATTTTAAGTAACATAAGCAATATTTCAATCGAGGAACAACTGAGGAAACCCGGGCCCTCATACAGTGGCGGGCGGCAAACGAGGCCCTTTTCACCGGCTGACGAAACTCGGCCAAGTCAGGATGGGAGTGAGTATTGCTTTTGGGTGCTCGTATCATTGCTGGGCAGTGAGTTGGCTGAACAAGTATGCTGTGATTCTTCTGAAAACTCGTTCCCCAGGCAAGACTCAGCTGTCCCAGTTGGCTCTCCTTCCGCGCCTGTTCGAGGCCGTAAACGGACCAGGAAATCCGTTCGTCCTCAGCCGAAGAGAAGGAAGGCCGCTACTGCATCTGGTTCTCCCGCTCCCTCCTCTTCCTCCATCCCAGGCGCCGTGGATAGCTCCCTGGTCTCTACCCTGCAGTCTATCTCCGACTCTATTCACGCCATTGACGCACGCCTCCAAGCGCTGGAGATCGCCTCTGCCCCGGCTTTGCACAGGCCTCCATGCTTCAGTCACCCCTCGCTACGGGAACCTCTCAGCATTCCCTGACTTCAGCCCTTCCAGCCCCTCCTTTAGGTAGGCCGTACGTACCTCAAGCAGCTAATATATCTCAGCGTATGAGATCAAAAATTCTTCAGGGCAAAGACGTTAATTTAGTCAGCCTTATATTGCCATCCCCTGAGTGCGATAAAGCCATCGCTACGGGAGAAAACATCACTGCCATGTTTAAGTCTGCTGATCCCCGGCTAAACAAAGATTTATCCATCGGGCAATTTTTAGCGGCCTTTGGCATTTATCGTGATGTTATTTGTGCAGTCTACCCAGAGAGGAGGCAGGAACTCGATGCGTATTTGGCCTTAATTGGCGACCTCCATCTCAAGTATGGGAAGAACATTTTCTATTCCTATCACAAAGCCTTTGCTAGTAAAGCTGCGCTTTATATCACTCAGTTCAATCTACGCCTAGACTGGTCCGTTTTAGACTCTGAAATTCTGGTTATGATTGCTGGAGGCTCTCCAGTTATCTCCTGCAATTCCTGCGAACTTTCTGGTCACGCCGCCTCCCTGTGCCCCGCTGCGCCGTTTCGAACCTCCCATGTGCCTCCTGCGCATCCAACCCGCGGTCCGTCTGTCCTATGCGCTTCCCTGCTCAACGGAACCCTCCCCGACCAGACAATCAACGTGGTTCAAAGACATTCTAAGCACCCATCCATCTACTCCAATAAATGTTCACGCGTTAGCAGCAGAACTGTTTTCTCACCCTGATTCTGTGTTTGTGAATCACCTTCTCAGAGGCCTTTCCCAAGGGTTTCGGACCGGAGTCCTCTCTCCTCCCTCAGTTACTTATGTGGCAAAGAATCTCCAGTCAGAAGTTAAAGAAGTTTCTCAGTTGTTAGATAAAGAGGTTAACAAAGGCTACGTTATTGGCCCTTTTCAGTGCTCCCCTTTTACGATATTTCGCACAAGCCCTATTGGCGTAGCCACGAGGAAATACTCAGGGAAGAAAAGATTAATTTTTGGACTCAGTCGACATGAAGGCATCCCTCCCTCCAGAGAAATTGCAGCGCATTCGCGATATTGCAAAATCCTTCTGCGCTGCCGGAAACATCACTAAACAGCAGTTACTCTCCCTCCTCGGCCACCTCAACTTTGCCATGCGCGTCATTCCTCAGGGGTGCTCTTTCATTTCTCGGCTCCTGGACACGGCGTCCTCCGTGCCAAACCTGCACGATTTAATTGAGTTAGATGAAGGTTGCCGCTCAGACTTGCATTTTTGGTCTTTCCTGCTCGATCACTGGAATGGCGTTACTTTTTTCTATGACGAGCTCGTGCATTCATCTGACTCTCTGATGTTTTTCACAGATGCGGCTCCATCAGTAGGTTTTGGGGGGGTTTTTCAAGGAAAGTGGTTTGCAAGCCGCTGGCCTCCCTCCTTCGCCAGCCACGGTGCTTCCTCTGCGCTGTATGAGATTTATCCCATAGCTGTGGCATGCCAAGTTTGGGGCGCGCACTGGAAGCGCAAACGCATCTCAGTGCTGTGCGACAATCAAGCAGTTGTCAGCATTATAAACAAAGGGCGCTCCTCTTCTAAAGAGATCATGCCTTTCATGAGAAGTATTACGTGGTCTTCCATCACTTACAACTTTATTATCACTGCCCGTCACGTGCCCGGTCATTCTAATGTCATTGCTGACGCTCTCTCCCGTTTCAATTTCCAGATTTTCCAACGACTTTGCCCAGATGCCAGCCAAGTGCCATTTCAAGTGCCCCCACTCAAATATCTAGCTCTTTTCTAAACAATCCCCCCATGTGTAAATATTTGGAGTCTGCTAGGGTTTATATGAGGAAGGGTTTAGCTGCTTCCACCCTCAAAACATATGATTTGGCCTGGAGCACCTTTGCCATGTTTTGTGTGTCTGTCTCCACTCCTCTTAAACCTGTTTCCATTAATACTGTCTGTGCCTTTATTTGTTATTGCTTTAACGTTCGCCATTTCAAACCTCAGTACATTCGTGGGTTAATTGCCGGCATTCAGTTCAATATTCGTTGCTATGATCCTTCCTTTCCCAGTCTGTTTTCCAACTCAGCGATTAAAATGTTGTTAAAAGGCATTTCCAAAGTTTCTCCTAGCATTCCCGATCACAGACGTCCTATCACACTCTCTAATTTGCATAAGATGTTGTTAGCTCTCAGAGAAGCAAGGGCTTCTAAATGTTAATGTGATAAATTAATATAGTTAATATATCAGTCTTTTGCAGTCCTTCCAGTGGGGCCAGCAGGACCAAAATTGACATCCTACATGAGTAGGATGGCAGGTTTAAGCCACGGGTGGTTTCAAGTCTCTATCTCATTGTATGGCTAAAAATGCATCACATATAAAAACAACAATTAAATTGTTGCATATGTATTTATATATATACACACACACACACACACACACACATATATAAAACTAAAGTTTTCTAGTTTAGCACAAAAGTCACATTCTAACAGTTGATAATGCTATTGATAATGTGCAAAAAATGAAAATAGCATAATCTAACTACATTTTTGTGCCTGGACTTTTCAGTACTTGAAAATATTTTTGAGGCTTTTCAATGGCTTGTGGAGGAGAAGAAGCAGAAGTGACAGCTCAGGAGAGTGTACCAAAAATTGAGACGGATGTATGTAAAACTTGTATAGTCTTGCTTAGTCTAAACATATAATTTTCTTCATGTTGTACATATTTGCATATGCAACCGAAAGTAATGTGCTAATGATATTCTAGGTGACTTCACACAGAGAGTGTAATGAAGTTCCCTGTTTTCTGCAAAATGTGGAGCATCGATGTTCAACTCGGAGTAGACCTGGTTTGTGGGTAAGGGTTCTACAATAATAACAATTTAATGTTATTGCCAGCAAACATGCTGACAGGTTGGAGGGTTTTCCTTTTTAGTAACCAAGGGCCTGATTTACTAACATCCCAAATACAGAGTGCGAAATTGTGTTTTCATGTTTGTTTGGTGTACATTTTGCATTTTTGATTCATTTGCATCATCTCAAAATGTTGACACAAGTGGAAAAAATGCCTTCTCTATGCATTCTTTCACATTGCCTATGCCTCCTCCTTGCCACAGTGACAGCAGACAGTTGTGCACAAATGAACACCTTCCTTTCAAACATATTATTTTGCGGACGCAATCACACTGCAGTTGCTATGCTAAGTTAATGTATCTGCATTTTCTCCTCCCTGTATTTTGCACACTTGGATAAAAATACCCCATATTGCATATTTATTAAGGCAAAGGTGCTAAATCAAGAGTGTTCACTATTTTGCACATTGCAAAGACACACTCCTCCATGTTCAACCTAAATGTAAATATGTTTGCGTGTTTATTGCAGGTGATATCAAGTTCACACATGATTTTGCACTCACAAAGCATTAGTAAACCAGGCACCAAAATTATAGTTTGTAAAAAGGGTTCAATCATTTTCTACGTGACTTTACAGAGAGACTGTCCCAGTTCACAGCAAAATACGGAGAATCAACGCTTAATGTGTAGGAGACCTGATTCATGTGTAAGTGTTCTACAATATCAGCAACTTAATGTTGTTATTACCAGCAAACATGACTGATTGGTGTTCTCTCTTTTTTTTTTAGTGCGGCTGTGGATGGTGCAACATGGATGTGTGTGTTGGCATTGCTTTAACGACCACATCCTTCCTGATGGCTGCCCTGGGTTAACATAGTAAAAAAATCAATAAACTTGCTTTTAGACCCCATTCTTTGTGTTTGATTTTTAACAATGCAATGCAACTGCATCACAACTCAGTCACTGCAGTTGCTCATATATTCTTTTTTAAATAGCCACCCAAGAAATTCCAAGTTCCAAGAATGTGATCCTGTACCAACTCATAAATCCAAGTTCAAACAACATGAACAACTTTGTATTTAGACTCCAAGTTCAGAGAATGTTATCTTATTCCAATTCATGAGCTCAAGGTCCAAGAATATGATTTTGTACCAATTAATGAATACAAGTTCCAAGAACATGAACAAAGTAGTAGTTAGGATTCCAAGTTCTAAGAATATGTTCAAAATTAAATAATGAAATTAATTTGCACAAATTGTGTTAACTGTTTGTAAAATGCGTTTTTCTAGGTGACTTCAGTGTAATGGCTGCCCTTATCTGCTATGTTTTGTTTCAGCTGGCTTAACATGTTAAAAGTTCAATAAATTTGCTCATAGTCTCATTTCTCCATTTGATTTTTAAAAGTTCAAATCAACTGCATCACAACTCAGTAACTACATGTTCATAACCGTTATTTTAATGGCCACCCATTTGGCAAGTAACCACGTTTCTGACCTTTCATATTAGCACCATTCCAACAGGGAAATATGGAAAATATATCTTCATTAACTTCTGTCACAACTTTATGACTGTATTCCAAAAGAACAATCCATAAAGCTACAAACAAATCCCAAAATACAATATTTTGACCTCATTCAGGATTGGTTGCCAGTGATCCAATCACTGATGAGCTTCCACTAGGTTTGGGCATTTCTGACAGAGAGCTTTTGGAGAACACAGAACGGTAAGTGCCAATTACAAAAATTGAATACAAATGACTTATCCTTCCAATAGTTGTACGGCAGTCAGAAATTATAATTACAGGGGAAAAAAATATGTACCTAATCCTTCCAATTCTTGTATTTTAGCTATTAATTCTTCCAGGTTTAGCATTTAAAGTAATGTTTTCTCAATATGGAATTTAAATGAAAAGAAATAGTCTTTCAAAAGTTTAATATAGACTGCTAATACTTTGCAGTTAACCATTGAAAGTAATAGGTTCCAAAGATTTAATTTTGTTCACTATTATTGTCATGTGTTGATTTAATCGAACTTTCCAAATTTTATATAAAAATCACTGATGATTCCAAATTTGTTATTCAATTTAACATATTCCAAATTTTGAATATAAAGCAGTATATTTTCCAGGTATGCATCTTTAAGAGAAATTTTCCAAATGGATAATTAAATTCCTAATGTTTCTATTTGTTATTTCACGATAATCCAAAAGTAGCATATAAATGACCAAAGTTTTCAGGTTTTGGACACATTCACATTCAAACAAATGATGACGATATTAATAGAAAGAAGATAACATCCTCACAATAGTCTTTTGTGTTTGGCCCTTTCAGTATTTGAAGTTGTCTTTGAGATTTTCTGATGGAGTGCCCAGGACATAAAGAAGCAAAGGCTCAGGAGAATGTATGTAAAGATGATGTTGTGTTTAAGTGTGTTTCAATTAATTTCTTACTTTTTTCTCTTTTTTGTTGTTGTTGTTGTTGCTTAGTGGTATCACTTGACTTAAATTTATTATTTTTCATATTTTCAAATGTAGCATCGTTAAGTGCAAGTGTCATTTCTAAAATATCAAAATGTTTTTCTAGGTCTGTTCAGAGAAATCATCAGCTGCTTTTACCAGTTTTCCGGAGACCAAAGACAATCAAAGCTCAGCGGTGAGAGAACCTGATATGATGCAACCCCCTCACACACAGCGAGACAAACAGTACTTTTACAATATTACAAATATGGTCATGTTCATGTTGCATTGTTTTCATTAGTTTCCAAGAAATTTAAGTCATATTTAAGAAGTGGTGTTTTTTTATTCAAAGGTTTCTGGCAGGGAGGCTCCCACTGTTGGTTTGAATGGTATGACAAAGAAAAACATGGGTATATTATTTTCAAAGATTTGTCAGTCATAGGTTACATGTAAAAAAAAAAAAAGTGTGAACTTTTACAAGTTGTTTTGATGTTGTCAATTATGTGACCCTTTCTTTTACCTGATTCAGATCCAGAGAAAAAATATGCTACAAAACAAAAACAAGGTGGAAAGGATCCAAAATGTAAGAACTACCAACAATTGTATTTTTTGTTGAGTTGTACAGTATTTTATAATCATGTCATCAATTTTTGGAGTTGTTACTGCTCAGTGTAATGTACCTTATCACAATATGATATTTCCCCTTTATCAGGCAGAAAACTTGGGGTTCTGTAGCCACACCCATGCGTTATGTTACAAAAAGCTCATGTAAGTGTTACAACAGCTAACTTTTTTCATTTTACCATAAATTGATTAACAATTAGCATTATACTGATAATTTCCTTTCATTTTAGTGCTCCAGAAAGCCAAGGAACTTCCTCCTGTGTTTCATCATTGGATTTGCAGTGTTATCCATTGTTCTGTTCTGGTTCTGGAAGTACCTGCTGTCAAAAATGTTGAAGGAGAAATGAGAGGGTTTTTTTCACATTGCAATCATGATGTGAAATCATAGTTGAAAATTATTTTTCAATTGTGTTAGTTGTTCAAAAGTGTCTGTACTTGTCAGTAATTTGTTTATTGAAATTGACATTAAAGTTGCTGAAAAAGCACCCATGGTCAGTGTTTATTTAAAATTCCTTTATTACCTTTTCCCCCCAATAAATACCAAGGTAAAATATTATGTAGTTGCAATCTCTAAGTAATTGTAAAGATATGTTTTCAGTTTTGCAAAGTAATACAATAAGTAAATGTCAAGAGTATGAAGTAGTTCATAGTAAAGACTGAAAGTTCAATTTTTGATAATTGTTTCAATTGTATGAATTAGATCATTTGTAATTATTAATCAAGGTTAAAAGAATATGAACAAACTTTGTACGTGAGATTCCAAGTTCCGAGATTTCAATGTACTTGCAATTAATGAATTCCAGTTCCAAGTATGTGAACAAGATTGTAGTTCAGTCCAAGTTAAAATATATGATTTATTTCCCAATTATCAATCCAAGTTCCAAGAAAATGAAGAACTTCATATGACAGATTCCAGAATATGATCTATTTTGTAGTAATTAACCCAAGTTCCAAGAATGTGAACAGTGTTGTAAGTAAGATTCCAAGTCACAAGAATGTGATCCGGTACCAATTCATCAATCTAATTCCCAAGAGCATTTACAGTTTTGTATTTGAGATTCCAAGTTCCAAGAATGTGATCCTTTCCCAACTCATCAATTCCAGTTTCAATGGTATGAACATGTTTCTATGTGAAATTTCAAGTTCCAAGTATGTCATCCTGTAGCATTTAATCAATTCCATTTTAAGCAGCATTGTTTATGTATTTAGTTTATACGTAATGTTCCATTAATGTCTTCTTGTAGTAATTCATCAATTCCAGTTTCATCAGTATTAAAGTGTATTTGGCTGAGACTATAAATTCCAATAATGTTATTCTGTATGAGTTCATGAAACCAAGTCACAAAGACACTCAAGGTTTCTTCTTAGCTGTAGTACAATTTTTAATTATATAATGTAATCGTAGTTTATTTGAAAGACCTTATAGTTATCAAGGCCATCATTTTTCTTTTAGTAAAAGTATTTGGAGGCAATCAAAAGTGATTTCTTGAACATATGGTCTTCGTTGTCTAAGTAGGTTAATTTACTTTGTTTTGTTTTTTACATTTTTATGTGACATTTTTCATCACGCTTTAGCAGTGAAAGTGTCAGAAAGTGTTCAGCAAAATTCTTATGCAGATTGTCAGTCATCAAGGTCATGACATTTATACTGATGACTGTTGTATTGAGTTTTAGTTAATAGAAATACTAAAAATGTCATAGTTTTAATACAAGAAGTATTTTTTAGTCCTGCAAGGAAGCTGTTAAGAAAATTCTTTCAATAAATTTGAAATGTATTTGTGAAGTATAGCAAATTCCCTTATGTATTTTAACATTTCACACAAAGTCATGGTAATTTATATGAAAAATTTCCAAGAATATGAAACAACTGTTAGTTCCCAGGCAAAGTTTAAGAAATGTTATGTTTCACCATTTAATCAATAACAGTCACATATAAGTAAGCAAATGACAGATAGTAATTTCAATCTGTAAGATATCATTAGGTACAGTTTTATTAATTATAATTCTAAGAATCTTGAGAGCATTTAGGTAAGAATCAAAGTAGTTATACAACAGAAAGATAATAACATCAATTAAAGTCAATATTTCAAAAAGATGTAGTGAAATTACATGTGAGACCATGTAAATGTACTTTCAAGCTGTGCAAAGTAGTGTACAGTCTTTGAAAATCTAACAAAGTTACATATTCCAAATATGAAAAGAAAAATGTAGTTCTTATTACAAAATTTCTATGCAAATTATCCTGCATGATTGACAGTTCCAAAAATAATATCCCAGACAGAAAGTCAATCTCAGCAAACGCCCCCTATCTACAGAAGTGGTACTGCAATTTTCACAAGAAAATATACCAAATTCAAGTATTTTTAAATCAAATACAGTTAGTAGTATAAATGTACTGTAATGTGTTTGTGTAAGTACTAAAGGTATATTTTTATTTATGATACACCTGTAATGTTTATATGATTTGTAAATGTGTTTAAAAAAAATTGTTAAAAGTAAGAAATTGCATTCCCAAAAAACAAATCAAAATTCCAAAATAAAGATACGAACCACTAAAACTCCCTAATTAGGGGATAGGGGGTAATGACCAAAGCCCGATCCTCAACCGAGCGAGATAGAGACATGGGACCTTGACTGACCGCCCCGTTTGTGTGTACTCCGAGTCCAACGGCAGCGCCCACAAGTCTCTAGGATGTACGGTTCCTGAGTTATGGCAAAAATAAAATTTGAGTGTCACAGGCAAAAAGTGTCTTCCAGAAAGTGGTTAGGAGCACGTTTCAGGCCATTCTGAGTTGATTGGACATGGTTCCACAGGTAGTTTTTTGGACATTGAACCGCCCATAACTCCTAAGTCCAATGAGATAGAGACATAAGACCATGACCTACCCCCTTCTTTGTGCATACCCCGAGTCCAACAGTACCACCCCTGAGTCTGTAGCACTTACCATTCAAAAGTTATTGCCAAACATTGTGAGATAGAGACACGAGTCGTCAAATTGTGTCGTATCCTTTACAGACAGGTGTGACCCGTCCCCAAATGCCCCCAGAAAAAATCTCAAGTCCCTACCTCCAACCGTTCCGGACTCGGTCTCGATAGCGCCACCTAGCGGAAAAAAAGTTACTTACCTTGGGAAACTTACCTGTCATGTCCAGATGGCTAGAGGTGGCCCTCCCGATTCTAACGGTGCCAGAACTGAGTCTCTACGACATACGGTTCCTGATTCATTAACCGAAACGTGTTACCATATAGGTCAAAGCCAAAATGTCACTGAGCACACACTATTCCTACATACATACATAATATTGTTGTTTTATTTCATAGTGTTAATAGTTTAATGCAAGAAAAAAGTGCACATGCTATTACTACATAAATAAAATCTTATTTTGTTAATTCCAAGTGTATAAATAGAGTGACTTTCCATTTATACATTCAGTTAGTGGTTTGCATCAGTCAGAAAAAGTACAACTCTGTAAAAAGCCCCTGTAGTAGTGTAGTGTCTCATTTTCTTGTGTTGTCCAGTCAATACAACTGCCAGTGCATAGTGTGAGCAGCAGTTTATTTTGTCAGTGTTTTGTGTGCAGCAGTGACAGCAAGCAGCCTTACCTTTTCATTGTTGTTCAGACACACTCAAGCAAGGATGGCGGGAGAGCTGCTCAATGACATAATTGAGAATGTCCAAGTGCTTCTCAAGAACTTGCCTGATGAGGAGAAAGCTCGTCCCACCATCCGAAGCCATTTGTTGGGGTCCTTGGCCAGAGAGAAGAGTCGCTGGTTGGGACCGTAGGTGTTGGCACCGTGAGCATTTGGCGAGCTGTTTTGGCTCACTTAGTCGGTGGAGTCGGTGGTGGGTACTATAGGGACATGTCGGCCTCTGTGCCCCCGCAAGCAGGGGCAGGGGCAGGGGCGTCCCTGGTGGCCTCCCGTAGGAGGCCCCTTCAGCACCTTGCGTGGGTGTCGGTCTCCTGATGGGACCAAGACCTACCCCCCCATCTATTCGGGTCCTTGGCCGGAGAGAAGAGTCTCTGGTTGGGACCGTAGATGTTGGCACCGACAGCACTGGCAGAGTTGCTTTGGCTGTCGGTGGTGGGTACTATAGGAACATGTCAGACTCTGTGCCCTCGTGGGCAGGGTCCGGCGCGTCCCTGGTGGCCACCGTAGGTGCTGCAGCCACCATCAGCACCATGCGTGGGTGTCCGTCTCCTGATGGAGAACGTGACCACCACGAAGGGCCGGCGCTGCCCGTATAAAGTGAGCTTTTAATAATCGACGATGTGCTTTGCGGGAAACTGTTTTTGGGTCAGGGTGCCAGAAAAAAAAAATTTAGATATGTACATTACCGTGTCCGGACGGTCCCCAGGAATCCAAAAATGTATTTTTTTTTTTATGAAGATCCGACGTTCCTGAGCTGAGTTATTAAGGGAAAACCATGTTTTTTGAGTCCCACAATGCATTGCGGCTGAGAAGTGGGTTTATCAATTTACATTTATCAAAATAACTTTTGAGCCATAAGTGTTAGAGACTTGGAACCAACTCCTACCCCCCCCATTATCAGGGACGGGCTTTCCAACGGTACCTCTAGCATCACCGTATGACGTCAGGAAGTGGGCGTAACTTATGATTTTTTTTTTTTTTTTTGCTGTATCTTCATCATCTGTGACAAACATCAGAGAGTCAGATGAATGCACGAGCTCGTCATAGAAAAAAGTAACGCCATTCCAGTGATCGAGCAGGAAAGACCAAAAATGCAAGTCTGAGCGGCAACCTTCATCTAACTCAATTAAATCGTGCAGGTTTGGCACGGAGGACGCCGTGTCCAGGAGCCGAGAAATGAAAGAGCACCCCTGAGGAATGACGCGCATGGCAAAGTTGAGGTGGCCGAGGAGGGAGAGTAACTGCTGTTTAGTGATGTTTCCGGCAGCGCAGAAGGATTTTGCAATATCGCGAATGCGCTGTAATTTCTCTGGAGGGAGGGACGCCTTCATGTCGACTGAGTCCAGTATGATGCCGAGAAACTCTAGGCGTGTGGCTGGACCAAGGGTTTTCTCAGCAGACAAGGGAATGCCGAGGCTTTGAAAACAGTTTTTTAATTTGGACAAGGAAGAACCTGAGTCATCATGGGGGGGATCTATCGGAAGAAAATCGTCCAGTAAATGAAGGATGGAGGGGACTCTGACCCTGTTTAACAAAATCCAGCAAAGCGCCTCTGACACTTGGTTAAATATGCTTGGGCTGCTTCTGCAGCCGAAGGGGAGACACATGGCAAAATAATATTTGGAATCCCACTTGATGCCAAAGAGATTCCACTGGGATGGATGAATGGGGACTATTTTAAACATGTCAGTAATATCTGCTTTAGAAAGCCAAGCACCTTGCCCCGACAGCTTAATTAATTTGATGGCATTATCGACTGTGGCGTAGTGAAGAGAGAATGGCTCAGATGGGATCAGGCTGTTGACGCTAGCGACGGGGCTGGAGCGAGGTGCGGACAGATCAAAAATTAATCTTTTCTTCCCTGAGTATTTCCTCGTGGCTACGCCAATAGGGCTTGTGCGAAATATCGTAAAAGGGGAGGACTGAAAAGGGCCAATAACGTAGCCTTTGTTAACCTCTTTATCTAACAACTGAGAAACTACCCCTGGTTCTTTAACTGCTGACTGGAGATTCTTTGCCACATAAGTAACTGAGGGAGGAGAGAGGACTCCGGTCCGAAACCCTTGGGAAAGGCCTCTGAGAAGGTGATTCACAAACACAGAATCAGGGTGAGAAAACAGTTCTGCTGCTAACGCGTGAACATTTATTGGAGTAGATGGATGGGTGCTTAGAATGTCTTTGAACCACGTTGATTGTCTGGTCGGGGAGGGTTCCGTTGAGCAGGGAAGCGCATAGGACAGACGGACCGCGGGTTGGATGCGCAGGAGGCACATGGGAGGTTCGAAACGGCGCAGCGGGGCACAGGGAGGCGGCGTGACCAGAAAGTCTGCAGGAATTGCAGGAGATAACTGGAGAGCCTCCAGCAATCATAACCAGAATTTCAGAGTCTAAAACGGACCAGTCTAGGCGTAGATTGAACTGAGTGATATAAAGTGCAGCTTTACTAGCAAAGGCTTTGTGATAGGAGTAGAAAATGTTCTTCCCATACTTGAGATGGAGGTCGCCAATTAAGGCCAAATACGCATCGAGTTCCTGCCTCCTCTCTGGGTAGACTGCACAAATAACATCACGATAAATGCCAAAGGCCGCTAAAAATTGCCCGATGGATAAATCTTTGTTTAGCCGGGGATCAGCAGACTTAAACATGGCAGTGACGTTTTCTCCCGTAGCGATGGCTTTATCACACTCAGGGGATGGCAATATAAGGCTGACAATATTAACGTCTTTGCTCTGAAGAATTTTTGATCTCATACGCTGAGATATATTAGCTGCTTGAGGTACGTACAGCCTACCTAAAGGAGGGGCTGGAAGGGCTGAAGCCAGGGAATGCTGAGAGGTTCCCGTAGCGAGGGGTGACTGAAGCATGGAGGCCTGTGCGAAGCCGGGGCAGAGGCGATCTCCAGCGCTTGGAGGCGTGCGTCAATGGCATGAATAGAGTCGGAGATAGACTGCAGGGTGGAGACCAGGGAGCTATCCACGGCGCCTGGGATGGAGGAAGAGGAGGGACCGGGAGAACCAGATGCAGTAGCGGCCTTCCTTCTCTTCGGCTGAGGACGAACACATTTCCTGGTCCGTTTACGGCCTCGAACAGGCGCGGAAGGAGAGCCAACTGGGACAGCTGAGTCTTGCCTGGGGAACGAGTTTTCAGAAGACTCACAGCATACTTGTTCAGCCAACTCACGAAGTTGGGCGACGGGAAGGCCCGGTGCAGGAGAAATGCCATGATCGCGAAGCTGGGACAAGAGGAGCGCAGTCTCGTCTGGAGGAAAACTACCTCGAGACAGGCGAACGCTCCTGCGCCGGCCATCAGAAGAAAATGAGGGAAATACGCCGGAGCTAGGCCCCTCGAGGGGATCATGGTCGTGGTCTGACATCGGTTTTAAGAGCAACAAACAGCAGCAAACGGTGAGTAAGACATAAACCATACGCGCGATTGACTGAATGACAACTGATGGAGCAAAGACAGAGGCGATTTAAAGATTTGGCAGCAGCAAATTGACTGGCTATCGCGACCGTGGCAAAATCTGATTGGATAGAAAAGACGAAGGTGAACGCCCACAAACAGCTGATTAGAGGGAATAGGAGGAGAGAGACGGAGTAAAGGAAAGTTGTGAATGAAGGCAGCGTAATAGAAGGTCTTCCTGATTGAACTTACGCTGAGCTACATATTTGAAATAAAACGAAATATGATATGAAACAACCCTGTATCTTTTGGTTTTCGTTATATAATAAAATATTAATATTTATTTTCACTGACTTGTGACCTATATATAAAGAGCCAGTGGCGGGAAAACCGTTTGTGGAGGGTCGTGATTGCAGTAGTGGCGCTAAATTGAGATTTAAGACGGTGAAAAATGATATAATATGGATCAGATTCTGACAGCTATCACCATCGGGTCGTTGTACCGAGCAGCTGAAGAGGAGGCTTCTGAACTGAGGAGGCGGATCCGTATGAGACGAGCTACGATGCAGAGGAGGATGGAGAGGAGGCGTGCTTTATTGGCATGTCTCTCTGGCACAGTACATTTGTCTATTCATTGAGCTTTTTTGTCAGGCTGTCTACCAATTTACATAGAACTTGACAGTTTACTTGGTACTCTTACATTAAACATTTTATTTAGAGATGTTGATTAATATTTTATCAACTGTGGTTTGTGGTGATGTTGAAATGTACTGGGTTATACTGGCTGGACAAATACCTTTCAAAAACAGATTACATTAAAAAAAAACAATTATTACTATTACATTGCAAAAATATTACTCAATTACAAGTAAAAGTACTGGTGTTAGAAAAATACTTAAGTAAAAGTACAAAGTATTTGTCAAAAAAAAAAAAAAACTACTCAGACTATTAGTAACTTAGTACTTGATGATGTCACCATCACCTCTCCAGAGGCTCTAAATTTTCTGTATTTTGCTTTACCAATAGTTAAAACACTAACAATCAATTAATCATTAATAATTGATTTGATACAAAACAAGTGTTTTTTCCCTCATTTTGACTGGATCTTTTTTTTCCTCTCATTTCAAGTTTTTATTTCCTTATTCAGCAAATGTTTCCAGCAGACAAAACAAAGCTAGATGAAGTGCAGTTAGTGCCACAACAATTGATTTATAAATAATGGACATTGCAAATGTGCCAACGTTGAAACTATACTATATGTATGTATGTATACATATGTATATATACTAAACTTTCACTATTTGTAATTAATTACTTCCACCCCTGGCTATAACATTACTGAGACTGACACTGTAGAGCTGTAACACAAAGTTACTAATGTTGAAATGGTTTAGCCCACTGTTTCCCAAACTTTTTTTTTTTTAAAGATGTATTTTGATGTCTGTGATACAGTAATCATGTAGGCTACAGTAACTTCTTGTCTCAGAACTTTACACAGTCTATCAAGTTATGAAAGAACTAGAAACGTTCTCAAGCACCTGAACAAACAGGTCATATGTTAGAGGGAAACGTAATTGTAATTCTTAACAGTTCATATCAGACACTTCAAATTTAGAAAGACAATTCATATTTAGAACAAAGTTTAATACATATAAAATAAATATTGAATAAATATTAAATACTAAAAACACAAATACAACAACAATTAATTTTGTTTATTAATAAACAATTCTTTTTTAACAGGACCAAAGTCCCTTGCAGAGGTATGCACAAATGAATTATAATGCCTATCCTGGCCACATTCTTCTCTGGAGCAGAGCTGAAACCGGCCTTCAGGCTATCCAGGGACGGCATCACCATGCTGCTCCAGATACTGCCCCGGGGAAAAGCACATGGATGGAGCCATGAAGTTGAGGTGCTCGTCATGCTCTACTGGCTTGCCTGTGGAACCTCCTACAGGGTAACGGCAGACATCTTTGCCATGCCACTCGCCACTGTGTGCAGGATTGTGCACAAAGTCATCGAGGACATGATGACCATCCTCCATAGGGTGGTCCATTTCCCCACAGCAGAGCAGATGGAGGAGGTGGGAGCTGGCTTTGCTCACCTTGCTGGCCATGATACTTTTCAGTATGCTGCTGGTGCCATTGATGGGTGCCATGTGAGGATTCTTCCTCCTGCAGAGCCACAGAAGAGAAGCTACATAAACAGAAAGCTTTTCCCCTCTGTCATCCTGCACGGCATTTGTGATGCCAAAGGCAAATTTCTGGATGTTTTTGTTGGCCAACCAGGATCGGTGCATGATGCACTTGTCCTCCGCAGATCCCCGATGTACCACCAGGCCCTGTATCCACCAGCTGGGTACTTCTTGTTGGGAGATGGAGGATACCCATGCCTGCGTCCTGTTGCGATACTGACACCATATCGCCAGCCTGTAGCAAGTAAGAACACACTCATTCTCATTACACACACACACACACACACACACACACATGCACACATATTGTGTTGTTACATACAACAATACATTTTCTACCTGAATTCTAATTAACAGGCCAAGTTGAAGCCCGATACAACAGGCACCATGCACGGGCACGGAACATTATTGAGCGCACCTTTGGGATCCTGAAAACACGGTGGCGCTCAATATTCTTGAGGGCCCTCGAGATCCAGCCTCGATTTGCCCCAAAAGTAGTAGGTGCCTGCTGCATCCTGCACAACATCTGTGTGGCAGCAGGGGACATCCTGGAGGAGGAAGAGGAAGAAGAAGAAGAAGGCCTGGGCCCAGACGATGAGGATGACCCAGGCAACACTGAGGTGGATGAGGGGGACCTGTCAGGGAACGGTGTCCGAACAAGGCTGGCTGCCCAGTTCTCTGCTCCTTAGGAGCTGCCTGCATGTCTGGGTGAACATGACTACATCTAGAAAGTAACCCTCTCCAGATGTAGTCATGTTCACTGGAGTTAAAAATATTTAAAACATAATTTAGATGCTATTATATATACTGTATAGATTAGATATATAAGAGATGAGATTGATGTGTGTGTATATATGTTGAATGTGTTGAATGTTCTTTTTCTGGCTAATTTAAATTCAGCTGCATGACTGTAAATAATTGTAAATATGTTGTATATTCATTTGTTGCAATGTTCTTTTTCTGGTTTTGGCTACGTTAAATTCAACTGCACTGCACTATTAATAACTGTATATCACTGTAAAAAAAAATATGTATGTTTTGTTGTAATATACACAATACACCACTGCTTTCAAAAATGAATTCCCTGGATTCAATATTAAACATAACAAAATTTAATAACAACATTAACAAACATTTTAAAACAACAGTAACTATTTAAAATTTGTCTACAAGTTTTTCAAACAGAGACAAATAGCGCTCTGCTCTGGCTGTTGCTGCCCTCTCTCTCTCCTCCTCTCTGGCCAGTGCCTCTCTCTCCCTCTGTTCTTTCTTCTCTGCCCGTTCTTTTAAAAAGTCCAGCAGCTCACTCTCCCTTGGCCTCTTCCTGCTCTGCCTGGCCCTGCCCTCTCCTGCAGAAGAGGTAGAAGCTGAGGTGCTCACCACACCACCTGTAGTGGCAGTGAGATTTGCTGCAACTACCAGGGGCGGACTGATTGAGTGCTGCCCCTGGAGTGCAGCATCCATCTCACTGTACCACTGCCAGGTGGCAGCGGTCACACTCCCGGCCTCTACCCCTTTGACTGTTGTGGGGTCTCTTAGCTCCTGAAAATAGGTTATTAAATATTACACTGTAAAACTGATTGGCCTTGCAAACAAAAGCTATGTAATTAATTTAAAAGTATTCTAAGAAAGGCTCTCAGGATAATACCAAGCAGAGAAACAGGCATATTACCTCATATTTGTCCTTTAAATTGTTCCACTTCTTCTTCGCCTGCTTGGCCGTTATGGCCATGCCCAAAGTGGCAACAAAGTCCCTGGGAAAAACAAATACAGGAATAAGTGAGGTGACACGCTACTTCAATAAAATACTAACCATTATGGATGAAGACTGCAATAATCTGGCTCTAATACTTGCCCAGCAATGATACCAGCACCCAAAAGCAATACTCACTCCCATCCTGACTTGGCCGAGTTTCGTCAGCCGGTGAACAGGGCCTCGTTTGCCGCCCGCCACTGTATGAGGGCCCGGGTTTCCTCAGTTGTTCCTCGATTGAAATATTGCTTATGTTACTTAAAATGCAAAATGACAGCTATTATAACAAATATAGTACGTTTGTGCAGCATGGTAAATGGACAAGCAAACAAACATTTGGTCGAAACCACAAAGATAGTGCTCTGGTACAACGTTATAGTTAAATAAAAAATATAAAAAATATTAATCTTTGATTTGATTTGGCCCTAAGCCAAACCACTTTTCCCCCTAACAAATAATACAACAGTTTCCGAGACCAAAGACTGCCTGTTACATGTGCGGACAAAGAATTATATCTCATGTTTTACTATTACTTCAGGCCATTCATTCATACTTCTGGTAGTACCTCTCCAAAATCTGGTATTCTGGCCATTGTCAAAGCTTTATTGTCAACAAAACAGCTTGAAGTGTTACATATAACATATGGTGGCCACCGTATGAGCCGGTCCAGGCGGGCTCTGGCCAGGGTAGGCCGTCGCAAAAGTCCATAGTGATGATGTGGTCGGCCGTTCTGCTGGGCCGCCGCCGCCGCCGCCGCCGCCGCCGCCGCCTCCCCGACAACAAAGCCGTCATTTGGTGGGCTTCTCCGGGCTGGGTCACACGGCGGGTGTCTGCCGCGTAACTTGGTAGGCCACCCCCGGCCCCGGAGGGGTTATCGGGGAAAAGAGAGTCAGAAAAGATGAAATTAGTCCAGATAATTTGAATGTTGGAGCCATATGGCTCACAGAATTAAGAAAAAAATAAATACATAAATAAAGAAAAAAATGTCTTTATGCCTGCTGCTATTGTGTTGTTTCACCTGGTTTGTGGCAGTCCTATTGCCTTGCTGGGGCACGCGGCTTGCACTGGCTCTGGTTTTCACTTACGCCGGACAATCCTGAAATAAAGAGAAAAGGCCTGGTGTCTATGTAATGAACCCAAATAATATGGGGGGGGTAAAAAAAAAAAGGGGGTAATAGGAAAAGGGGAAGGGGAAAAAAAGAACGGCAGGGTGAGAGAAAATTGGGTAGTACCAGGACTATCCCTGCAGGGAACAGGGATAGAGGGGAATAGGAGGAGGTACAGAGGATAAAGAGGAGGGGGAGAGCCCTGCTGGATGTTAGTGTCGCGATGTAGTCTCACCTTTTCCCAGCCCGGGGATGGAGTTCAGGATGCAAGTCCCACACCGTAGGTATTGTGGCAGGTGTCACCCAGGGGACCCCCCGTCAAGGTTGGGCATGGGTGTCGGTCTCCTGATGGAGACATCAAGGCATCAATAAAGATACTAGAATAAAGAATAATAATAAATATAAGTGCTTTTGGGTTCATGGAAGGAAAAAACAAAAAACAAACTCTAAAAAAAACCAAACAGACAAACAAGCAAGCAAAATAAATAAAATAAACAATAGGAGGGGGGGGGTAGGAGTAGGTAGGGAGGATAAAGAGGGGGGGGGGGCCCTGCTGGGTGTTAGTGTCGTGATGTAGTCTCACCTTTTCCCAGCCCGGGTGACTGTTGGGCTGTGGGTGCAGGTCCAGGGGAGTCCCTGGAGGATCACCCGGGGGCCCCGGGGATGTTTGTCCAGCCATTCCCCGGGGCCGACCGGCGGTGGTTGGGGTGGTGCTGTGCTCCTGCTCTGCATGTGCCTTGGAGCTTGTGGGCGCACTTATAGCCATGGCGATTAGAGCTACTTCTGGCCACCGCTGCCCCCCGACAACCAGTGACGATATGGTCGGCCGTGCTGCCGGGCCGCCACCGTCACCGCCTCCCCGACAACGAAGCCGCCATTTGATGGGCTGTGGAGATGTGCTCAGTGTATTCAATTAACCCCCCCCCCCCCCCCCCCCCCAAAACGGCCAATAAGCCCACACTCAGAACTCACTCTGCTGTTAGTGGCTGGTCGAGAGTCAAGCATGAAATGAGATCTCTCTCAATAATCCCTCCTTATTGTTATTCATTTTTTTGACTTAACAAAAAAAACTGTTGGGACTTTGTGGAAAAAAAAAACGTTAATGCAAAAGAAACTTTCAAGGCAAAGTCACAAATGCAGCACCATGATGTCAACAACAGAATAAAACGGGTTAGGATAGGGGGTGATAACCACGATCGGGCTTCAGGTTAGTGTTAAGGGGTTAGGGGTTAGGAGAAGGAAAAATATCACGATGCCTTCCCCCGGACCAGTCCGACGACTAGCCCAGTTTGGAATAGGAAGGCAAAGGCAAGGCACTGGCCAATGCTTGTCACTACATGTGCAATCTAGTGCTCTGATAAAAAACTCCCGACAAAGTCCAAATTACAAAACCCCCTCCAAATCCACTAAGAACTAACCAACACGTCCGCAAGAACTCACCCAAACCTTACACAGAATCCGTGTCCCCCGTGTCCGTCCCTAGAATCGGGACACGGGGGGCCGCATACTCACCCCTTACCCGGTTCAACAGACCAGTTGTTAATACCGCTAGGTTACTCTGGCCTGCCCAAGTAAGGCTGCAGCAGGAGGTAGAATCATTCCAGAAAAAAACTAACAAAGCCTGGGGGACTACCAGGACCAGCCCCGAACAACCGTTGCCTTCCCAGCTCCCCGGGAACTATTAATCAAAATGGAGCCAGAAAAGGGAGGGAAAAAAAAAAACCTTTCTTGGAATGCCCAAGGCCAGCAGTAATAAACTGCCTCCTTAGATACTCCAAGAAGAATCCATTATTCAACCTACCAAATTCCCAGAGGAAAGCTCGGACCAGCCCTGCTAAAGCGTTCCCTTCCCAGCTTCCCGGGATCTATACAAAAGAGGGAAACTATGTTTGGAAGGGTCAAGGCCAGCCATCCAAACTGCCTCCTTAACCCCTCCAAGAAACCTTTTTTTCCCCCCATTTCCTGTGCCCCATACACCGCACGGCCTCAGGAAATGCTACCTCCCTTGGAACTCCCCTACTTACCAAGAAGGACTTAAAGCGATAGGATTAACCCTGTTAATGGGCACCAGCTAGTCCTCGTGACATGAAGCTTCCCCTAACTCCCCACATCCATGGAAACGGAAATTAGAAAATTATAAAATTACTCCAATTCCCTACCATCAACCCCCCCAGGACTGCCCTAGTAATCCTCCACCATCTCTCATCAGGCCAGTCAAGAAAAAGGAGGGTTAGGGGTTAGGGTTAGGAAATTGGGCCTGAGCCCCTCCTGTTTTTTTTCTTTTTTTTCTTTTTTTCTTTTTTTATTCTTTTTCAGTTTTGTATTTTTTATAGTGTATTTTTTGTTCTGTTAATTTTTTTTGTGTGTTTTGTCTTCTTTTGTAAAGATAAATAAAAACCCAAACAACTAAGGGCGCTTCCAAAAGGAAGGAAAAAGCCAAAAACAACTTCAAAAAATGACGGACTTGTCCTTTAAAATAAAAAAAAAAAACTTACTTAAATTTCTCCAAAAATACCACAAACTAAAGAAGGGTGTGGTAAAAACGACGTTTCAATACAATCCAATCTTCTTCAGGTCAAAAAGCACACCAACAAACTCACAAGGGCTTGCCCGGACAGAGCTGTGTTCACCTCAAGCACCAAATGCAAAGTGAAGGGTTATAGGTATGAGACCGCCCCTGCAAGGGAATGGTGGTGTACTCTCCATCCAGACCATGCCCCATCCGTCCCCCGGCCTCAATCCCATTCCTGTTCTGTGGCTATTCTTGCCTTGTAATTGTAGTTTTTCTGTTTTTGCAGTACTGTGCCTAAAATAACATGATGGTAGGAAAGCGTCAGATTTATTGGGAGGGGAAACATGAGGAATAAGACAACAAGCTTTTCAACAAACAACTAAGGACGGTTTCCAACGGAAAGGATAAACCAAAAGGGTGTGCTGCTCAACTCGGGTTAGTCATGACTACGTTTCGACACTACTTGGTCTCCATCAGATCAAGATGGAACCCCGCTCTACTCACCTATTTGTGGACCTTCCGAATCCAAGGGTACCTTTGCCGATTCTCTAGCACGTCCGCTTCCCGAGATACGGCCCACAGGGTCTGCAATTTAACTTCTGTCAGAAGTTGCTATAGTCTGCGTGTTATAGTAGGTTCTGACAGTCAGAGTGAGGATTAAACATAGAAAAGTGCACAATTTCAGAAAAGAAACTTCCGGAAAGAAACAGCAAAGTTTTCTCAGGCAGCTTGGACAAAATGTACAGAAGAAAATTACTCAGTAGTCTGGAGTTACGGGCCCTGTCAGAAGTTGCTATACTCTGCATGTTATAGCAGGTTCTGACAATGGAGTCTACGGGCTTTCTATGGGTCGGTGAGGTTGTGTTTAGGCAAAAGCACAAGGACAGGCGTAGAAAAGAGGAGAACAGGAACAGGACGGCCAAGTTGCCAAGCAGACAAGCCGGTATAACATTTGATAGGAAGGCAGCATCAAGATGGAACCCCGCTCTACTCACCTATTTGTGGTTCTTCCGAATCCAACGGTACCGTTGTCGAGAGGATTAAAGGGGGACGGCAACTTGTTGCCGAACTCAGGGAAGTGAGATACAGACATGGAACCTTGCCTTAACCCCCTGTTTGTGTGTACCCCGACTCCAACGGCACCATCCACAAGTGTCTAGGATGTCCGGTTCCAGAGTTATGGCCAAAATAATATTCCCATACAAGTGAATGGGAGAGTGGTGATTTGTGTCAAGTGTCACAGGCATCAAGTGTCTTCCAGAAAGTGGTTAGGAGACAAGACTAAGGGGGTGAAAGCAGGGATGGCAAGATGTTGCCGACCTCGGAGGAGGAGGAGTCTGGTCCCACCGTCCCAGGGGAGGAGGAGGCTGGTCCTACCATCCCAGGGGAGGAGGAGGCTGGTCCTGCCATCTCAGAAGAGGAGGAGGAGATTGGTCCCGCCGTCCCAGGGGAGGAGGAGGCTGGTCCCGCCGTCCCAGGGGTAGGAGGAGTCTGGTCCCGCCGTCCCAGGAGGCGGTGCCTTGCCTGGCTGGCGTTGGCCGGGCCCTGTGACTTTTGGGCCCCGGGAGTGGAGGGAGGTGTGTGGGGATGCCCCGGGGACTTTTGGCAATACGTTCCCTGGGGGCAGAGCAGTGCGGTGGTGGTGGTGTTGGGACCGAGGTACACTGGGGACCTTGGTCTAGTCCTGCCGGGTACGGCCGGCATCGACCGTCCATGCTGAACGTGTGGGCTCCTGGGCGTAGGCCCGGGGGTCGGGGGGGTGTGGGGATTTGGGCGGGGACTCGAGTCCCTGGTGGGCACCTGGTGGGCAGGTGTTGTCGTTGGTGCCGTCCGGCCCCTGTCAGCATTGGGAGAGGGTGTGGGTCTCCTGATGAAGACCATCGCCGCCACTGCCGCCGTAGCCACGGGCTGGCTTTGCCCGTGGGTGAGAGATGCCCCCCGCCGTTCTCAGCCAGTTGAGTCTCTGGTGGGCACCGTGGGGACCGCACACATTGGACTCTGGTCCCAGGTGTGCAGGGCCAGGGGAGTCTCTGCTGGTCACCAGGCAGACTCTTCAGGGGAGGCCGTTGCAAATGTCCATAGTGATTATATGGTCAGCCACTCTGCCGGGCTGCCACCACCGCCGCCACCTCCCTGACAACGTAGCCGTCGTTTGGTGGGCTTCTCCGGGCTGGGTCATGAAGGCCCGCGGCTCGGTGTGCCGGTCTCCTGTTGGTACCCGGCAGTAGACTCGGCTCCGGGGATGCAGGTCCGGGTAATTAAGGCACTGACTATGAATAAGCATCCACTACAACCCCACAACAAATAATCCAAACTGTCCATCCAAAAGGAAGCAATTTATTTTTAGAAATATAAATAGGCATCCCGGGCATTAGCCTCACGATGGAGGTCTATTGGGGGCATTCATATGGTGGGTGTCTGCCGCGTAACTTGGTAGGCCATGCGGAGCACACCGGTAGCCGAAATGAGAGGCCGGCGTTGCCCGTACAAGATGAGTGTTGTGCCCGGTGGTTGGAGGTTGCCCGTGCAAAATGCTGCTGGTCTCGTGTGGAAGGGCCAGGGGAGTCCTACTAGAGTCCCTGTGCAGTCCCACTGGAGGTCCAGGGGAGTCCCTGGTGGTGGCCGGGGATCTGGCTGACGTTGACCGGGCCAGGTGAGCTGTGCGCCCGGGGAGGTAGTTCCAGGGAAGGCCCTGGAGAGCACAGTAGGGGCCAGGCATGGTGGGCAGGTGTTGCCCGGCCCCTGTCAGCGTTTGGCCCGCGGTGAGGTCTCTGTGTCCTGATGGGACCCCACCCCGCAGCTATGGGTGGCGTAGCCCATACTGCTCCGGCCCCGGTGAGCTGTGGGCCCGGGAGCGGAGGTAGGTGGGTGGGGCCGCCCCAGGGAACTTTAGCTGTATGTTCCCTGGGGCAGAGCGGCGGTGGCGGGACCGAGGTCCACGTGGGACCTCAGTGGAGGCTCCTTGCTCACTAGGACTTCAATTGGACTGGTCTTTGCCAGCTGGCAGTACAGCTTGTGGAGAAGTGGCGCACCTGTGTGCAGGACCAGGGGAGTCTCTGGTGGGCACCGTAGGAGCCGGTCCAGGTGGGCTCTGGCCAGGGGAGGCCGTCGCAAAAGTCCCGGCCGTTCTGCCGGGCCGCCGCCTCCCCAACAACGAAGACTGGCTTCTCCGGGCTGGGTCACATGGCGGGTGTCTGCCACGTAACTTGGTAGGCCATGCGGAGCACACCAGTAGCCGACATGAGGGGCCGGCGTTGCCTGTACAAGAAATAAAATGTAAAAAACAAACAAAATTGTTATTTGTAAACTAAAACTGTATATAAAAAACTAAGGAAGGTGTGCCAAATTAAAGAAAAAAAGAAAGAAAAAAAAAAGAAAGAGTTCGTTAGGCATTAGGGGTTGTGGTTAGGTTTGGGGATAGGGGGTAATGACCACGATCGGGCTTTTGATCAAAAAGCCCGATCCTCAACCAAGCGAGATAGAGACATGCGACCTTGACCGACCCCCCCGTTTGTGTGTACCCCGAGTCCAACGGCAGCGCCCACAAGTCTCTAGGATGTACGGTTCCTGAGTTATGGCAAAAATAAAAATTCACAGGCAAAAAGTGTCTTCCAGAAAGTGGTTAGGAGCACGTTTCAGGCCATTCTGAGTTGATTGGACATGGTTCCACAGGTAGTTTTTTGGACATTGAACCGCCCATAACTCCTAAGTCCAATGAGATAGAGACATAAGACCATGACCTACCCCCTCCTTTGTGCATACCCCGAGTCCAACAGTACCACCCCTGAGTCTGTAGCACTTACCATTCAAAAGTTATTGCCAAACATTGTGAGATAGAGACACGAGTCGTCAAATTGTGTCATATCCTTTACAGACAGGTGTGGCCCGTCCCCAAATGCCCCCAGAAAATAACATATAATAACATATAATATAATATACAATATATCATATACAATAATATTTAAAAAAAAATCATAATAAACACAGCACAGCTGATTGACTGATGTAATTTTCAGGATCTTACTGACAGTTATATTGAGAATATAGACTTTGTGTTTATGATACATTTTATTTAATATGTGTAAGCCAGATAATCATTTTGAGTATATATGTATGTTTATTAAAATATTTCCCACAGTGGAAAGGTGCATGAAAGACTTGAAATACACCTTGAAAGTGTTTGAACAGTGCTTTGACTCTGGAAAAAGTGTAAGAACCCTGCGAGTGTGTAAACTGAAATTTCTATATCTGGATAATTCCATAGTACCACTGTCAGAGGAACAACAGCCCCAGAAATTTCACACAAAATAACCCTAGCAAAAAACAAAAAAACAACTGGCCTAAAACTTTAGCTTTAGCAGAAAACAAACAAAAAAAGGTGGCCTACAACCCTGAATGAGCTTCTGTTCACTGTGAAATTCAATGAAAAAGGTACCAGAAAAATTCCACGAAAAGTCCCGTCACTGAGCAATTAACAGCAGCAAGTCCAGGCATGCTCGTTAACTCAGTAGCCAATCAGAATAGACTTGTTAACTACTTCATGGGGTAGCAGAGGCCAGGTGGAGGACACAACAGCAGTTTTCAACTGGAGGTCTGGAGCAGTGGAAGAGGCAATGGAGGAAGATTTTTTTTTTTATCAGGGAGAAAATCCCATCCTTTCCAGAATGTATTTCTATAGACGATATAACATACGGTGTACTGATGAAGAACAAAGATGATGAACTGTGTTGCAATGTAATCTTCTGTCTTTGTAATTGTTTTATTCATAATAACAAAACTTTAAAATCATCTCCCAAATTTATTGTTTTTCTAAATGAATTCAAGCTGTATCTGAAATCCCTTAAAACACGGAAAGGAACACAAGCACAAAAATTATATAATTATTTAAAAGGATTCTCTCTCTAAATTAGGTAACCACTGAAACCTTCTTCTCTTCCTTTGCATATTTATTTTATTATTTATTTCCCTTCTCTCATTTTTGTCATTCCATGTTACTGAGTTCCTTATACTTCATTGACAATTATCTATAATTTTCCTATGTTTTATCATTATTTACTTAATTAATTATTATTATTTATTTATTTTGTTTGTTTTGGTTAATTATACATGTGTGTATGTATGTGTATGTATATATACACACACATATGTGTGTATCTGTGTATCTGGACAATACAGTCCTTACACTGTATTACCACCAATGAGTTGCAGTGCTGGCCTCCTTTTTTACACTCAACATAAATTACAATTAACCATGCTAATGTGAAGGTGATTGTTATTTTTCAGTTCTAGCATGAATGATATGTGTGAGAACCCCCCCACCACACACACACACACACACACACACACACATTGTATTCATGTTGTTTAATAACGTCTTAATATTAATTGTAAATGGATGAAACATTATCGCTTAGTAATTATTTTAGGCTTCTAAGTGCTAACATCTCCGTATAACTACTGTATAAAGTCATGAAAAAAGTCAGAGTCAATTAACTATTAAATTATGCATGGAGCGGCGAATGGCGAATAATATACACGAAAGAAGACCAACTTCCGGTTGTGACTTCCGGTATGGACTAGAGCTATGGCGGTGCCCTTATCCGCCATCTTCCCTGCAGACGGGTACTGTTGCCCAGAGATGCAAAAGCGGGTGTGTGCACGCACCCACGCAATTGTTAGCGCATTTAAAGACCTATTAAGAGTTAATTTATGCATTTAAATAACCCTCAGTCTCCTTGCATACGGTCTCACTTTTTAATCGTGTTTGTTTTGTTTTTTCCCTCATCATTTTCTTGTTTCCATGCTTCACATGCTGAAACCTTTTAACAGAGGTGGGTAGAGTAGCCAAAAATTGTACTCAAGCAAGAGTATTCTTACTTTAGAATAGTATGACTCAAGTAAAATTACAAAGTACTCATCCAAAAAATTACTTGAATAAGAGTAAGTTAGTATTTGGTGAAAAAATACTAAGTACTGAGTAACTGCTGAGTAACTTCTGATTTATTATTTTAATAATCAGGGCATGAATGTAATCAAATAGACAAAAATATAAAATAGCAATGAGCAAATTCAGATATTGTCAAATGGTATCCATTTAAGTAAAACAGTAATAATATAAATATAAAATCACATATATAAATATAGAATTCATATAAATAGCGTATAGCCGCACGTTCCCAGTCTAAGTACAGTGCACCTCCAGGGTTCTCCAAGTTACATTTAAGACACTGTTCAGTCACACAGAGACAGATCAAAGGCTGAACTTGGCATTTCATCCTCACATGCAGCCCCAGCAAAGGTTGAGTTGTACGCAACCTGCACAGTTTATATTATGTTAATAATAATAATGTTGATTCATGTTAAAATGACGTTCTTTCTTTCATTTTTTCTGTTTTCTCCAAACATGTTTGTTCACATGTACAGGTGGTGTCGGTGAGCAGCGAGGAGCCACAGAGAGCAGAGACACAGCAGAAGGCTGCTCCTGTCCCCAAGCCTCACAGAGATGTCACAAATGGACACAAGTGTCCCATTTGCGGCCGAATATATGCCGATATTGTCCAGCACCTACGAGTGACCGAACAGGTCATCAATAAGACCAAGCTCAGTCTTTTGAGCAGATTTTCTCATCGACAGTAGGCTTTCTGAATCACTCGTGGAATTAAATTATTGATCCTCTGTCCAAAGAGGAAAAATATGTTTTCTTTTTCGTGACACAGTCAAATCTGACTGCATTTCACCAGATACATAATAATGATAATTAGAAGGTGTGGGAAGTTTTTTTTTTAATTTATTATTATTATTGTAGTCCTAATATCAGAGAGGGTGCTTTGACCAGACCAGACTTCCCTTATTTGGGGAAAACACACATATGTGTTGACCTTTCTACAGATATGTGAATTATACCATGAACAAAGTTAAGGCAAAGATGGGACATGGACTGAGTATTTCTCTTACACTTTCTTTAACTCATGTTGCACACCAAAATAGAGTTAACAATCGGCTCTTTCTAACAATATTGTCAACACATTTCAATGTTTTTCAGCCCTCTCCTTAAAGGAAAAAAAGTGAAGAGAAGAAAAGAAGGAAATTACATTCAGCACAAAAAAAACAAAAAAAACAAACAACACTCCAGGGGTCTACTGTAGGAACCGCTTGTGATATCCAATCCGGATCATTACACATTTCAATGTTTTTCAGCCTTTACCTTCAAGTATATGTGGCGCCGGCCTGTCCGCCCTTCAAAAAAAAAAAAACAAGAGACAGGGCCCATGGCAATATCGATGCCAAATCTGCTAAAAAATGACAAAACATGAGATAAAACACACACTGTGGCCTGCTCCCTTCATTCATTGTGCTTGTAATGTGAAAGGTTTCATGAAATTGACTGGAATTGAGACCAAAACTAAGAAAACCCTGTATTCATTATATAAGCAAAAATTATTACAAGTTCAAGTATCTGAGTATTAATCTAGCTATTTTAATTCAAGACCTGTTCTCCAGTGAGATAATATTCGTTCTGCCATTCTTGGAGACCAGTGTACATTGCCATGTACGGTTTGAAAACTTGCTTCTGATCATTTTGTAAGGTGTGGGAAGTTTTTTATTATTGTGTTTATATCAGTTTTTGTCTGCAGCTGGTAAATATTTTGAGAAGTTGATCAGCGGTATAACTATCAAAGCTTTTGGAAAGTTTTCTGTGGCCACTTTGAAGATTGTCTCCATTTGCCATTTGACCTGTTCTCTGTGTCTGCTGTTTTTCTCATTGATTCCAAATGAAAGTATGACTTTGTGGTCTGTTTTGTCTGTGTTTTTCAAAATGTGCAGGGCATGGCAAAATTTTGCTCCTGGATAGGACTCTACCTGTACTCTACATTCCATTTTGGCAACCATGATGACCCTCAGCCCCATGATGTCAACGGCTCCCTGGAGGGCTGGAGGAGTGCTGTGGACTCTTCTACCCGGGCGTACATCAAGGAGCACTATCCCAGTGGAGTCTGTACCATTTATGGGAAAACTATCGACAGACATCTTCTTGTGCATTGAGTGCTATCAGTTTCAACCAAACGTTCACCATGGCAACGTTCAGCTGGTGAGCCACAAAGAGGTCCAGGAGTCCATGTCAATTTCTAATTATGCTTCAACTGCTAAGGAGTTTAAGATCATGGAGGCTGCAGAGAACGACTATCAGACGGCCATCAACGAGAATTACCAGGCCATGTTGGACACTAACTTCAAAGCCTTATGCCGCCAGCTTCCTGTGACACGCACCAAGATCAACTGGAACAAGATCCTGAGCTACAAAATTTGCAAGGAGATGCAGAATGCTTAAAAACAATGGAGAACATAACACACAAGTCCCCCCCACCCACCCCGCCCCCTCCCAAACAACGTCGCATGACTGGATAGTTTTATCGTCTTTGTACAAAAATTAGAGAAAGGGGGACAAAGAAAGGTTTGGTCTCACAATAAGATGTCACATTACACATTGGATGTCTACTTTTAGCAATGTTATTTTCTTTTCATACAGACACTGTTAACTCTCCTGTTGTGTAAGATGTGAGTGCATCAACTCAGACAGCCTTTATCTTCATCGTTTTTTTTTTGTAATTTTTTTTTTAGGTTAACAGAAATATTTACTACAACCTTCAGAGGCATCTCAATCTGTGGGTTAGGCAAGCAGGTGGGGAAGGTTAGCAAAAGGGAAAGGATCAGGGCAGGGCTAGAGTAGGTTGTCAAGGAAAGAGAAGCACCTTCCAGATTATGTTCACGGACCACAGCAAGACGTTTTACTGTGGCGGGGACAGGGTGGAAGTGGAAGTAAACGAGGAGATGCGTGTGTCTGCAGTGAGGCTGCTGGATCTAGGCTGCACCAAGGTGGAGTACGTTGAAGGCAAGATATATAGCTGATTTCTTTATTTTTTTGTTAATGGCTTTTGTCTAAGCTGTTTGAGGTTATCATGTTAATTACACTTCATTAGGTGGTAGAGCCGGTGGTCGTCAGGAGAAGTAATGTTACCTTGCCTGGAGAAGGAATGTTGTCCAGTTAGCTCTTTTAGCATTTATGCTAGCATTACAACTAACATCAGCTGAAAAAGTCTTTTCTTTTATAGCTTTATGTTAATGTTTGTTAAAGTAGAGTAAGTTAAAGCAATGCCTGGGTTGCTGTTAAGTCTGAACATATTACAGGACGGGTCAATACCCACATGAAAAAGAGGACTGCCTCGGATATTTATGATGAATATTACATATTGGTATGTTATCCTTTTTATTGTTTTAATTCTGTGCAGTTTCCAAATGTTGCTTTTTATATTAATATATTTTGTTGTTGTTGTTATGTGTGTGTGTGTGTGTGTGTGTGTGTGTGTGCCCTCTGTAGCTCGAAAAATTGCAGGCCCTTGGAGTAAGGGCTGTTTTGTTTATCTCCAAGCCTGGGAGGAAAACTGATTCTTGGGTTTCAGCGGTTTTGGCACCCCGTTGCCAGCTCTCAGAAACCTCAACCACATGTCTGGAGAGGATGAAGAGCCTTTATGACATTGTTATTCAAGGTAAGAATGTCTTATTTATTAAAAGAGGGACCAAGCTTGAACTCTGATGTGGATTTAGGAAGTGATTTTTTTTTTTTTTTTTTTACAAACACATGCAGATAGGCTACCTTTCTCTCTCACTCGGTGCATTTGAATTGAACTGAAGACAACACCCTAAATCAGCAAGACCAACCAAGGCTAACCTGGAGATGTCTTGCCACCGAGCAAATTATCCTAACAAAGAGGGAATTCAGGAACAGTGAATAAAGGTTTCTGCTCCATTTTTTAACGAGAACCTTCCATAGCATCAGATTATCTTTGGCTGTAAAGTCTGGTGGGTTTTTGTACTGAAATAAATGACAAATTTTGGCCCCGTAGACTTGAAGTTGGTTACAGTTGAGCTGTGCCTCTAGTACAGTGGAACTAGATGGATTAAGGTGAAAATGTGCAAATGTGTTGCTTTAGGAACTGGATTTTACTTGAAATAATTCACCTCTATTGTGTTTCTTCTTCCTTTAAAGTGTACCTGGCCAGTAATGCACACAGGGCAGTACATTCATCTTCAGTCCCACCTATGTCCAGTTTGTTCAAGACAGATTGCACTTTGCTGTCGAACTTGTTGTCCTTTGTGTCAACAGAGACCTGTTCAACATCTGCAGAGACGCGATGGAACTTAACTTCACAGGCCTGGTCACTTTCAACACACTCAACAGTAGAAATGGTGCCTAACCTGGTCCTTGGGCAGAGCCACACATCCTCCTGGGAGAAATTCACAGCCTGGACTGGAATGACATGACTGTTGCTGTCTACAAGTGTTGGGATGACAGCTACACCTGAGGGGAGAGAAGCGTCTGAGGACTGTGGAGTGTTACGACCCCAAAGAAGACTGCTGGACCTTCACCACTCCCATGCAGACACCGAGGGCTCGATTCCAGATGGCGGTGCTTATGGGTCAGCTGTACGTGATTGGAGGATCAAATGGGCATTCTGACGAGCTGGTAAATAAAAATAACTCATAGAGATAAAATTCACAAACACTCAAAATTATTAAACAACAGATTTCAGATTCACAATTTGGAAATAATAATTAAGTGCATTTTTGACTCTGTTACATATGGTAGGAACCACTACTGATATCCAATCTGGATCATTACACATTTCAATGTTTTTCAGCCTTTTCCGCCGGGCAGCATGGAAGAGATGACCCTAACCTGGGAGATGAGTTGACCCTGGGATAGATACCCCTCTGGCAGGGAAAGGCCCACCGCCGCTGACATACACCTGTCAACACCAACCCCTGGACCTCTACATGCCTCCTTGAAGGTGCAGTACCAGCAGGGGGTGATAATTTATTCAGTGCCTACTGACCTGCGGGAAATAGACAGATTATTCCCAGCCCCCTCTCTGCTAGGTAAGATTAAGATATATAGTTGATTTCTTTATTTTTTAATTTGTTAATGGCTTTTGTCTAAGATGTTTGAGGTTATCATGTTAATTACACTTCATTAGGTGGTAGAGCCAGTGGTCGTCAGGAGAACTAATGTTACCTTGCCTGGAGAAGGAATGTTGTCCAGTTAGCTCTTTTAGCATTTATGCTAGCATTACAGCTAACATCTCCCTGCTTCTTGCCACTGCTGCCACCTGCCCTCATTTCCAATGCAGCAGCAACCATGACAGGCATCGCTGCTGCTTCTCTCTTTTCCAATTCTTGCAGGTTCAGGGACTGCGGACTTCATTTCAACTCTCTGGCTGAGCTCATCGTGCACATCGAGGATAACCACATTGACACAGACCCCCGTCTAATGGAGAAACCATTTAAATTAACCCAGGAAGATCAGAGATCAGGAAAATGTGACAGCCAAAACATGGTTTCCTCTCCTAAATTCTCTCTCTTAAACTCTCTGCAGTTCTTTGAAATATTACCCCCTACTCTATTCCTCCCCAACCCTGTCCCAGAGCCTGAGTGGCTGTGGAGAGATCAATGACAACGGAGACATTTTCAAATAATCTTGCCACAGGCAAGACCTTCCCCATCCCACCAACACCCTCTTTTCTGTAACCCTTACCCTAAAACCTTATAACAATGACCCTCTGTCCCTCCCCAACCCTGTCCCAAAGCGTGAGTAGCTGTGGAGAGGCCAAAGAGAGGCTTGGGCTGGGGGTAGAGAGGCATGGGGGTCCTGGGGGTGGGGTGGGTGTTTCCCGGCAGGAGGGAGGTTTAGGCCGGGGATAGAGGTCCGGTGTGGGAGTTGGCTGCTGTCTCTGATCTGCAGTTATTGTTTGCCCCGGCCTGAGAGGGCAACCCAGTATCACAGACAAGTGTGTAATACACCCGCTGGTCCATAGGGGATTCCGTGTCAGGGTCACGGTTTACTTCACTTAGGCGTGTAAAGGACACACCTCCTTGAAGGTGCGGTACCAGCAGGGGGCGATAATTTATTCGATGCCTACAGACCCGCGGGAAATATACCGATTATTCCCAGCCCAGAGAAGCACCTTCCAGATTATGTTCACGGACCACAGCAAGACGTTTTACTGTGGCGGGGACAGGGTGGAAGTGGAGGTAAACGAGGAGATGCGTGTGTCTGCAGTGAGGCTGCTGGATCTAGGCTGCACCAAGGTGGAGTACGTTGAAGGCAAGATATATAGCTGATTTCTTTATTTTTTGTTAATGGCTTTTGTCTAAGATGTTTGAGGTTATCATGTTAATTACACTTCATTAGGTGGTAGAGCCGGTGGTCGTCAGGAGAAGTAATGTTACCTTGCCTGGAGAAGGAATGTTGTCCAGTTAGCTCTTTTAGCATTTATGCTAGCATTACAACTAACATCAGCTGAAAAAGTCTTTTCTTTTATAGCTTTATGTTAATGTTTGTTAAAGTAGAGTAAGTTAAAGCAATGCCTGGGTTGCTGTTAAGTCTGAACATATTACAAGACGGGTCAATACCCACATGAAATAGAGGACTGCCTCGGATATTTATGATGAATATTACATATTGGTATGATATCCTTTTTATTGTTTTAATTCTGTGCAGTTTCCAAATGTTGCTTTTTATATTAATATATTTTGTTGTTGTTGTTATGTGTGTGTGTGTGTGTGTGTGTGTGTGTGTGTGTGGGTGTGTGTGCCCTCTGTAGCTCGAAAAATTGCAGGCCTATTGTCAACACATTTCAATGTTTTTCAGCCCTCTCCTTAAAGGAAAAAAAGTGAAGAGAAGAAAAGAAGGAAATTACATTCAGCACAAGAAAAAAAAAAAAAAACAACACTCCAGGGGTCTACTGTAGGAACCGCTTGTGATATCCAATCCGGATCATTACACATTTCGATGTTTTTCAGCCTTTACCTTCAAGTATATGTGGCGCCGGCCTGTCCGCCCTTCAAAAAAAAAAACAAGAGACAGGGCCCATGGCAATATCGATGCCAAATCTGCTTAAAAATGACAAAACATGAGATAAAACACACACTGTGGCCTGCTCCCTTCATTCATTGTGCTTGTAATGTGAAAAGTTTCATGAAATTGACTGAAATTGAGACCAAAACTAAGAAAACCCTGTATTCATTATATAAGCAAAAATTATTACAAGTTCAAGTATCTGAGTATTAATCTAGCTATTTTAATTCAAGACCTCTTCTCCAGTGAGATAATATTCGTTCTGCCATTCTTGGAGACCAGTGTACATTGCCATGTACGGTTTGAAAACTTGCTTCTGATAATTTTGTAAGGTGTGGGAAGTTTTTTATTATTGTGTTTATATCAGTTTTTGTCTGCAGCTGGTAAATATTTTGAGAAGTTGATCAGCGGTATAACTATCAAAGCTTTTGGAAAGTTTTCTGTGGCCACTTTGAAGATTGTCTCCATTTGCCATTTGACCTGTTCTCTATGTCTGCTGTTTTTCTCATTGATTCCAAATGAAAGTATGACTTTGTGGTCTGTTTTGTCTGTGTTTTTCGAAATGTGCAGGGCATGGCAAAATTTTGCTCCTGGATAGGACTCTACCTGTACTCTACATTCCATTTTGGGAACCATGATGACCCTCAGCCCCATGATGTCAACGGCTCCCTGGAGGGCTGGAGGAGTGCTGTGGACTCTTCTACCCGGGCGTACATCAAGGAGCACTATCCCAGTGGAGTCTGTACCATTTATGGGAAAACTATCGACAGACATCTTCTTGTGCATTGAGTGCTATCAGTTTCAACCAAACGTTCACGATGGCAACGTTCAGCTGGTGAGCCACAAAGAGGTCCAGGAGTCCATGTCAATTTCTAATGATGCTTCAACTGCTAAGGAGTTTAAGATCATGGAGGCTGCAGAGAACGACTATCAGACGGCCATCAACGAGAATTACCAGGCCATGTTGGACACTAACTTCAAAGCCTTATGCCGCCAGCTTCCTGTGACACGCACCAAGTTCAACTGGAACAAGATCCTGAGCTACAAAATTTGCAAGGAGATGCAGAATGCTTAAAAACAATGGAGTATTTGTAGTAATCTTGCAGTATTGGTGATTACTAGAGTGTGGGAATTACAGTGAAATTTGAGTTGAATGTATAATGTATAATGTATATACATGTACACAGCTAAGATCCTGCGCAGAAACCTCAACCTCCCAGGCCTCTGGTAGAGGACCTGAGCTTGAAGGAGACACAGTACGGACGGTATTATCAATATAAAGTCGATGATGCTAGCAAGATAGTGATAGTTTCTATTCACGGTCATCGTAGAGGCCTGGGACTGGGACAACAATGAGGACAAACTTGCTACATCAGCCTATGCTCCATAAAGACCACATCCAGCTGTTGATCAGGGGAACCACTGGATGTGGTTTTCCAGATTATACATTATAAAAATTATTATACACCAGAAAAGAGATGCTGTTCACTATAATAACGAGGAAACCTTGGGGAGTTGGAAGAGAAAGCCTTTTGGGTGCCTTATAATAATTAATGATAAATGTATTATGTCATATATTTATATATTGTATATTTATATCTTTAATGTTATAAACTGTAAATAAATTCATTCATCATCATTTTCTCAGACAGCATTACGTGGCCTATGAAACCCACAGACAGCTAGGTATTAAACATATACTTGGTAGTAACTGTTGTCAGTCAGTGTCATTAGAGTGTAAAGAGTCACTCATGCATCTGATGTATTGGACTTTAATGTGTAAGATGTGAGTGCATCAATTCAGACAGCCTTTATCTTTATCTATTTTTTTTTTTTAAGTTAACAGAAATATTTACTACAACCTTCAGAGGCATCTCAATCTGTGGGTTAGGCAAGCAGGTGGGGAAGGTTAGCAAAAGGGAAAGGATCAGGGCAGGGCTAGAGTAGGTTGTCAAGGAAAGAGAAGCACCTTCCAGATTATCTTCACGGACCACAGCAAGACGTTTTACTATGGCGGGGACAGGGTGGAAGTGGAGGTAAACGAGGAGATGCGTGTGTCTGCAGTGAGGCTGCTGGATCTAGGCTGCACCAAGGTGGAGTACGCTGAAGGCAAGATATATAGCTGATTTCTTTATTTTTTGTTAATGGCTTTTGTCTAAGATGTTTGAGGTTATCATGTTAATTACACTTCATTAGGTGGTAGAGCCGGTGGTCGTCAGGAGAAGTAATGTTACCTTGCCTGGAGAAGGAATGTTGTCCAGTTAGCTCTTTTAGCATTTATGCTAGCATTACAGCTAACATCTCCCTGCTTCTTGCCACTGCTGCCACCTGCCCTCATTTCCAATGCAGCAGCAACCATGACAGGCATCGCTGCTGCTTCTCTCTTTTCCAATTCTTGCAGGTTCAGGGACTGCGGACTTCATTTCAACTCTCTGGCTGAGCTCATCGTGCACATCGAGGATAACCACATTGGCACAGACCCCCGTCTAATGGAGAAACCATTTAAATTAACCCAGGAAGATCAGAGATCAGGAAAATGTGACAGCCAAAACATGGTTTCCTCTCCTAAATTCTCTCTCTTAAACTCTCTGCAGTTCTTTGAAATATAACCCCCTACTCTGTCCCTCCCCAACCCTGTCCCAGAGCCTGAGTGGCTGTGGAGAGATCAATGACAACGGAGACATTTTCAAATAGTCTTGCCACAGGCAAGACCTTCCCCATCCCACCAACACCCTCTTTTCTGTAACCCTTACCCTAAAACCTTATAACAATGACCCTCTGTCCCTCCCCAACCCTGTGCCAGAGCCTGAGTGGCTGTGGACAGATCAATGACAACGGGGACATTTTCAAATAGTCTTGCCACAGGCAAGACCTTCCCCATCCCACCAACACCCTCTTTTCTGTAACCCTTACCCTAAAACCTTATAACAATGACCCTCTGTCCCTCCCCAACCCTGTCCCAAAGCGTGAGTAGCTGTGGAGAGGCCAAAGAGAGGCTTGGGCTGGGGGTAGAGAGGCATGGGGGTCCTGGGGAGGCCTGGTGGGTGTTTCCCGGCAGGAGGGAGGTTTAGGCCGGGGATAGAGGTCCGGTGTGGGAGTTGGCTGCTGTCTCTGATCTGCAGTTATTGTTTGCCCCGGCCTGAGAGGGCAACCCAGTATCACAGACAAGTGTGTAATACACCCGCTGGTCCATAGGGGATTCCGTGTCAGGGTCACGGTTTACTTCACTTAGGCGTGTAAAGGACACACCTCCTTGAAGGTGCGGTACCAGCAGGGGGCGATAATTTATTCGATGCCTACAGACCCGCGGGAAATATACCGATTATTCCCAGCCCAGAGAAGCACCTTCCAGATTATGTTCACGGACCACAGCAAGACGTTTTACTGTGGCGGGGACAGGGTGGAAGTGGAAGTAAACGAGGAGATGCGTGTGTCTGCAGTGAGGCTGCTGGATCTAGGCTGTACCAAGGTGGAGTACGTTGAAGGCAAGATATATAGCTGATTTCTTTATTTTTCGTTAATGGCTTTTGTCTAAGATGTTTGAGGTTATCATGTTAATTACACTTCATTAGGTGGTAGAGCCGGTGGTCGTCAGGAGAAGTAATGTTACCTTGCCTGGAGAAGGAATGTTGTCCAGTTAGCTCTTTTAGCATTTATGCTAGCATTACAACTAACGTCAGCTGAAAAAGTCTTTTCTTTTATAGCTTTATGTTAATGTTTGTTAAAGTAGAGTAAGTTAAAGCAATGCCTGGGTTGCTGTTAAGTCTGAACATATTACAGGACGGGTCAATACCCACATGAAAAAGAGGACTGCCTCGGATATTTATGATGAATATTACATATTGGTATGTTATCCTTTTTATTGTTTTAATTCTGTGTAGTTTCCAAATGTTGCTTTTTATATTAATATATTTTGTTGTTGTTGTTATGTGTGTGTGTGTGTGTGTGGGTGTGTGCCCTCTGTAGCTCGAAAAATTGCAGGCCCTTGGAGTAAGGGCTGTTTTGTTTATCTCCAAGCCTGGGAGGAAACCTGATTCTTGGGTTTCAGCGGTTTTGGCACCCCGTTGCCAGCTCTCAGAAACCTCAACCACATGTCTGGAGAGGATGAAGAGCCTTTATGACATTGTTATTCAAGGTAAGAATGTCTTATTTATTAAAAGAGGGACCAAGCTTGAACTCTGATGTGGATTTAGGAAGTGATTTTTTTTACAAACACATGCAGATAGGCTACCTTTCTCTCTCACTCAGTGCATTTGAATTGAACTGAAGACAACACCCTAAATCAGCAAGACCAACCAAGGCTAACCTGGAGATATCTTGCCACCGAGCAAATTATCCTAACAAAGAGGGAATTCAGGAACAGTGAATAAAGGTTTCCGCTCCATTTTTTAACGAGAACCTTCCATAGCATCAGATTATCTTTGGCTGTAAAGTCTGGTGGGTTTTTGTACTGAAATAAATGACAAATTTTGGCCCCGTAGACTTGAAGTTGGTTACAGTTGAGCTGTGCCTCTAGTACAGTGGAACTAGATGGATTAAGGTGAAAATGTGACCTCCACTGCTTGATACTGGTTTTCACCCCCTTACTTCTCGCATAAGATAAGAGAAGTCATGATAAGAGAGACACTTTATGCAGTGCTCACCCTGCATTGGAAACTTGTTTCTGTTGCTTCTATCCAAGATCTCGCGCTGTTGGTCATGACCCAACATTTATGACCATAGGGTTAGGTTAGGGTTAGAGTTGACTGGGTTGTAAACCGCCTGTTAAACCGAGAGCTTCATCACAACGAGGTGTCTCTTTCATCAAGTGTGGGTGTCCAAAAGGATTTAATACTTTATTGAGCACTGCATAAAGTGTTTCTCTTATCACGACGTAGAAGTAAGGGGGTTGAAGAAGAGGGAGACAGATGAGAAAATGGTGTAGAACAGAGAGCGGAGCACGTGTGATAGCTGGAACAGACCTTGCCGTGTTTATTGTGTATTTTCATACATACTGGACTGTGTAACAGAAGACAGCTTGTGGGTAGTTTTCTGGCATTTATTGACCCCCGCAGAAGGCATAAAACACTTTTTAAGTCTTCTGGACTCTCCCATCTGCACTGCTGCCCCTTAGTTTCTCTGTTATAAAGTATAGTATGGTCAGTGTGTGGTTGATCAACTACTTTCTTTGCAATTCGCTTTAGGAACTGGATTATACTTGAAATAATTCGCCTCTATTGTGTTTCTTCTTCCTTTAAAGTGTACCTGGCCAGTAATGCACACAGGGCAGTACATTCATCTTCAGTCCCACCTATGTCCAGTTTGTTCAAGACAGATTGCACTTTGCTGTCGAACTGGTTGTCCTTTGTGTCAACAGAGACCTGTTCAACATCTGCAGAGACACGATGGAACTTAACTTCACAGGCCTGGTCACTTTCAACACACTCAACAGTAGAAATGGTGCCTAACCTGGTCCTTGGGCAGAGCCACACATCCTCCTGGGAGAAATTCACAGCCTGGACTGGAATGACATGACTGTTGCTGTCTACAAGTGTTGGGATGACAGCTACACCTGAGGGGAGAGAAGCGTCTGAGGACTGTGGAGTGTTACGACCCCAAAGAAGACTGCTGGACCTTCACCACTCCCATGCAGACACCAAGGGCTCGATTCCAGATGGCGGTGCTTATGGGTCAGCTGTACGTGATTGGAGGATCAAATGGGCATTCTGACGAGCTGGTAAATAAAAATAACTCATAGAGATAAAATTCACAAACACTCAAAATTATTAAACAACAGATTTCAGATTCACAATTTGGAAATAATAATTAAGTGCATTTTTGACTCTGTTACATATGGTAGGAACCACTACTGATATCCAATTTGGATCATTACACATTTCAATGTTTTTCAGCCTTTTCCGCCGGGCAGCATGGGAGAGATGACCCTAACCTGGGAGATGAGTTGACCCTGGGAGAGATACCCCTCTGGCAGGGAAAGGCCCACCGCCGCTGACATACACCTGTCAACACCAACCCCTGGACCTCTACATGCCTCCTTGAAGGTGCAGTACCAGCAGGGGGTGATAATTTATTCAGTGCCTACCGACCTGCGGGAAATAGACAGATTATTCCCAGCCCCCTCTCTGCTAGGTAAGATTAAGATATATAGTTGATTTCTTTATTTTTTAATTTGTTAATGGCTTTTGTCTAAGATGTTTGAGGTTATCATGTTAATTACACTTCATTAGGTGGTAGAGCCGGTGGTCGTCAGGAGAAGTAATGTTACCTTGCCTGGAGAAGGAATGTTGTCCAGTTAGCTCTTTTAGCATTTATGCTAGCATTACAACTAACATCAGCTGAAAAAGTCTTTTCTTTTATAGCTTTATGTTAATGTTTGTTAAAGTAGAGTAAGTTAAAGCAATGCCTGGGTTGCTGTTAAGTCTGAACATATTACAGGACGGGTCAATACCCACATGAAAAAGAGGACTGCCTCGGATATTTATGATGAATATTACATATTGGTATGTTATCCTTTTTATTGTTTTAATTCTGTGCAGTTTCCAAATGTTGCTTTTTATATTAATATATTTTGTTGTTGTTGTTATGTGTGTGTGTGTGTGTGTGTGTGTGGGTGTGTGTGCCCTCTGTAGCTCGAAAAATTGCAGGCCTATTGTCAACACATTTCAATGTTTTTCAGCCCTCTCCTTAAAGGAAAAAAAGTGAGGAGAAGAAAAGAAGGAAATTACATTCAGCACAAGAAAAAAAAAAAAAAAACAACACTCCAGGGGTCTACTGTAGGAACCGCTTGTGATATCCAATCCGGATCATTACACATTTCAATGTTTTTCAGCCTTTACCTTCAAGTATATGTGGCGCCGGCCTGTCCGCCCTTCAAAAAAAAAAAACAAGAGACAGGGCCCATGGCAATATCGATGCCAAATCTGCTAAAAAATGACAAAACATGAGATAAAACACACACTGTGGCCTGCTCCCTTCATTCATTGTGCTTGTAATGTGAAAAGTTTCATGAAATTGACTGAAATTGAGACCAAAACTAAGAAAACCCTGTATTCATTATATAAGCAAAAATTATTACAAGTTCAAGTATCTGAGTATTAATCTAGCTATTTTAATTCAAGACCTCTTCTCCAGTGAGATAATATTCGTTCTGCCATTCTTGGAGACCAGTGTACATTGCCATGTACGGTTTGAAAACTTGCTTCTGATAATTTTGTAAGGTGTGGGAAGTTTTTTATTATTGTGTTTATATCAGTTTTTGTCTGCAGCTGGTAAATATTTTGAGAAGTTGATCAGCGGTATAACTATCAAAGCTTTTGGAAAGTTTTCTGTGGCCACTTTGAAGATTGTCTCCATTTGCCATTTGACCTGTTCTCTATGTCTGCTGTTTTTCTCATTGATTCCAAATGAAAGTATGACTTTGCGGACTTGGTCTGTTTTGTCTGTGTTTTTCAAAATGTGCAGGGCATGGCAAAATTTTGCTCCTGGATAGGACTCTACCTGTACTCTACATTCCATTTTGGCAACCATGATGACCCTCAGCCCCATGATGTCAACGGCTCCCTGGAGGGCTGGAGGAGTGCTGTGGACTCTTCTACCCGGGCGTACATCAAGGAGCACTATCCCAGTGGAGTCTGTACCATTTATGGGAAAACTATCGACAGACATCTTCTTGTGCATTGAGTGCTATCAGTTTCAACCAAACGTTCACCATGGCAACGTTCAGCTGGTGAGCCACAAAGAGGTCCAGGAGTCCATGTCAATTTCTAATTATGCTTCAACTGCTAAGGAGTTTAAGATCATGGAGGCTGCAGAGAACGACTATCAGACGGCCATCAACGAGAATTACCAGGCCATGTTGGACACTAACTTCAAAGCCTTATGCCGCCAGCTTCCTGTGACACGCACCAAGATCAACTGGAACAAGATCCTGAGCTACAAAATTTGCAAGGAGATGCAGAATGCTTAAAAACAATGGAGAACATAACACACAAGTCCCCCCCACCCACCCCGCCCCCTCCCAAACAACGTCGCATGACTGGATAGTTTTATCGTCTTTGTACAAAAATTAGAGAAAGGGGGACAAAGAAAGGTTTGGTCTCACAATAAGATGTCACATTACACATTGGATGTCTACTTTTAGCAATGTTATTTTCTTTTCATACAGACACTGTTAACTCTCCTGTTGTGTAAGATGTGAGTGCATCAACTCAGACAGCCTTTATCTTCATCGTTTTTTTTTTGTAATTTTTTTTTTAGGTTAACAGAAATATTTACTACAACCTTCAGAGGCATCTCAATCTGTGGGTTAGGCAAGCAGGTGGGGAAGGTTAGCAAAAGGGAAAGGATCAGGGCAGGGCTAGAGTAGGTTGTCAAGGAAAGAGAAGCACCTTCCAGATTATGTTCACGGACCACAGCAAGACGTTTTACTGTGGCGGGGACAGGGTGGAAGTGGAAGTAAACGAGGAGATGCGTGTGTCTGCAGTGAGGCTGCTGGATCTAGGCTGCACCAAGGTGGAGTACGTTGAAGGCAAGATATATAGCTGATTTCTTTATTTTTTTGTTAATGGCTTTTGTCTAAGCTGTTTGAGGTTATCATGTTAATTACACTTCATTAGGTGGTAGAGCCGGTGGTCGTCAGGAGAAGTAATGTTACCTTGCCTGGAGAAGGAATGTTGTCCAGTTAGCTCTTTTAGCATTTATGCTAGCATTACAACTAACATCAGCTGAAAAAGTCTTTTCTTTTATAGCTTTATGTTAATGTTTGTTAAAGTAGAGTAAGTTAAAGCAATGCCTGGGTTGCTGTTAAGTCTGAACATATTACAGGACGGGTCAATACCCACATGAAAAAGAGGACTGCCTCGGATATTTATGATGAATATTACATATTGGTATGTTATCCTTTTTATTGTTTTAATTCTGTGCAGTTTCCAAATGTTGCTTTTTATATTAATATATTTTGTTGTTGTTGTTATGTGTGTGTGTGTGTGTGTGTGTGTGTGTGTGTGTGCCCTCTGTAGCTCGAAAAATTGCAGGCCCTTGGAGTAAGGGCTGTTTTGTTTATCTCCAAGCCTGGGAGGAAAACTGATTCTTGGGTTTCAGCGGTTTTGGCACCCCGTTGCCAGCTCTCAGAAACCTCAACCACATGTCTGGAGAGGATGAAGAGCCTTTATGACATTGTTATTCAAGGTAAGAATGTCTTATTTATTAAAAGAGGGACCAAGCTTGAACTCTGATGTGGATTTAGGAAGTGATTTTTTTTTTTTTTTTTTTACAAGCACATGCAGATAGGCTACCTTTCTCTCTCACTCGGTGCATTTGAATTGAACTGAAGACAACACCCTAAATCAGCAAGACCAACCAAGGCTAACCTGGAGATATCTTGCCACCGAGCAAATTATCCTAACAAAGAGGGAATTCAGGAACAGTGAATAAAGGTTTCTGCTCCATTTTTTAACGAGAACCTTCCATAGCATCAGATTATCTTTGGCTGTAAAGTCTGGTGGGTTTTTGTACTGAAATAAATGACAAATTTTGGCCCCGTAGACTTGAAGTTGGTTACAGTTGAGCTGTGCCTCTAGTACAGTGGAACTAGATGGATTAAGGTGAAAATGTGCAAATGTGTTGCTTTAGGAACTGGATTTTACTTGAAATAATTCACCTCTATTGTGTTTCTTCTTCCTTTAAAGTGTACCTGGCCAGTAATGCACACAGGGCAGTACATTCATCTTCAGTCCCACCTATGTCCAGTTTGTTCAAGACAGATTGCACTTTGCTGTCGAACTGGTTGTCCTTTGTGTCAACAGAGACCTGTTCAACATCTGCAGAGACGCGATGGAACTTAACTTCACAGGCCTGGTCACTTTCAACACACTCAACAGTAGAAATGGTGCCTAACCTGGTCCTTGGGCATAGCCACACATCCTCCTGGGAGAAATTCACAGCCTGGACTGGAAGGACATGACTGTTGCTGTCTACAAGTGTTGGGATGACAGCTACACCTGAGGGGAGAGAAGCGTCTGAGGACTGTGGAGTGTTACGACCCCAAAGAAGACTGCTGGACCTTCACCACTCCCATGCAGACACCAAGGGCTCGATTCCAGATGGCGGTGCTTATGGGTCAGCTGTACGTGATTGGAGGATCAAATGGGCATTCTGACGAGCTGGTAAATAAAAATAACTCATAGAGATAAAATTCACAAACACTCAAAATTATTAAACAACAGATTTCAGATTCACAATTTGGAAATAATAATTAAGTGCATTTTTGACTCTGTTACATATGGTAGGAACCACTACTGATATCCAATCTGGATCGTTACACATTTCAATGTTTTTCAGCCTTTTCCGCCGGGCAGCATGGGAGAGATGACCCTAACCTGGGAGATGAGTTGACCCTGGGAGAGATACCCCTCTGGCAGGGAAAGGCCCACCGCCGCTGACATACACCTGTCAACACCAACCCCTGGACCTCTACATGCCTCCTTGAAGGTGCAGTACCAGCAGGGGGTGATAATTTATTCAGTGCCTACCGACCTGCGGGAAATAGACAGATTATTCCCAGCCCCCTCTCTGCTAGGTAAGATTAAGATATATAGTTGATTTCTTTTTTAATTTGTTAATGGCTTTTGTCTAAGATGTTTGAGGTTATCATGTTAATTACACTTCATTAGGTGGTAGAGCCAGTGGTCGTCAGGAGAAGTAATGTTACCTTGCCTGGAGAAGGAATGTTGTCCAGTTAGCTCTTTTAGCATTTATGCTAGCATTACAGCTAACATCTCCCTGCTTCTTGCCACTGCTGCCACCTGCCCTCATTTCCAATGCAGCAGCAACCATGACAGGCATCGCTGCTGCTTCTCTCTTTTCCAATTCTTGCAGGTTCAGGGACTGCGGACTTCATTTCAACTCTCTGGCTGAGCTCATCGTGCACATCGAGGATAACCACATTGACACAGACCCCCGTCTAATGGAGAAACCATTTAAATTAACCCAGGAAGATCAGAGATCAGGAAAATGTGACAGCCAAAACATGGTTTCCTCTCCTAAATTCTCTCTCTTAAACTCTCTGCAGTTCTTTGAAATATTACCCCCTACTCTATTCCTCCCCAACCCTGTCCCAGAGCCTGAGTGGCTGTGGAGAGATCAATGACAACGGAGACATTTTCAAATAGTCTTGCCACAGGCAAGACTTTCCCCATCCCACCAACACCCTCTTTTCTGTAACCCTTACCCTAAAACAGGGGTCGGGAACCTATGGCTTGCGAGCCAGATGTGGCTCTTTTGATGACTGCATCTGGCTCTCAGATAGATCTTAGCTAACATTTCTTAACGCAATAAGTAATGAATAATTCCGCTGATATTCAAGTAAAACATTACAGTGTTAAAAATAATCTTTAAAAAAAACATTCTCATGCATTTTAATCCATACATTAATTTTTTACCGCACCTGTCCAGGGTTGCGGTGGAACCAATCACATCTGTCCTTCGGGGTACGGGAGGGTCCGACACCTCTGTTTTTATTGGATTATATGCGGTAGCCTACCCCAGTCATTGTGAGGTAAAGAAGTAAACTTCCCGCCGTTTAATCAGCAAGTCAGCTAGCTGATTTATGCAGAGCAAACCCTTTTGATGAAGAAGATGGCGAAAAGAAAAAAGGATGAGGAGTACCGTACATTTCAGCACGAATGGACAGAGGAATTCGCCTTTGTGGAGAGAGCAGGGACCGCGGTGTGTCTAATATGCAATGATAAAATTTCATCGATGAAACGGTCAAATATAAAGCGACACTTCGACACACGCCATGCCACATTTGCATCGAAATATCCATCGGGGGACAGCAGGAAGAAGGCCTGCCAAGAGCTACTAAACAGAGTGCAAGCCAGTCAGCAGCAACTCCGTGTATGGACCCAACAAGGTGACGGGAATTCGGCTAGCTTTGCTGGTTCTTTAGCAATAGTGAGGAACGGAAAGCCATTCACAGACGGCGAGTTTGCCAAAACATTCATGCTTGATGTGGCTAATGAACTTTTTGATGACTTTGCGAATAAAGATAAGATAATCAAACGAATAAAAGACATGCCTTTGTCAGCAAGAACTGTTCACAATCGTACCATCATGATGGCAAATCAAGTGGAGGAAAAACAAGTGAAGGACATAAATGCAGCGACTTACTTTTCCCTCGCTTTGGATGAGTCAACAGACGTAAGCCATTTATCCCAGTTCAGTGTGATTGCAAGGTATGCTGCCGGTGACACACTGCGTGAGGAAAGTCTTGCTGTTTTGCCAATGAAAGCCTCAACAAGAGGAGAGGATTTATTCAAGTCTTTCATGGAGTTCGCAAAAGAAAAAAATCTACAGATGGATAAACTTATTTCGGTGTGTACCGATGGAGCGCCGTGTATGGTGGGGAAAAACAGAGGATTTGTAGCGCTTCTTCGTGAAAATGAAAACAGACCCATCCTAAGTTTTCATTGCATTTTACATCAGGAGGCGCTTTGTGCTCAACTGTGTGACAAGCAGCTTGGTGAGGTGATGTCGCTGGTCATTCGGGTTGTTAACTTCATTGTTGCCCGAGCTTTAAATGATCGCCAGTTTAAAACACTGCTGGATGAAGTTGGGAGTAATTATCCCGGCCTGCTCTTGCACAGCAATGTGCGTTGGTTGTCAAGAGGGAAGGTGCTTAGCCGTTTTGCGGCTTGCCTGAGCGAAATCCGGACTTTTCTTGAGATGAAAGACATCGAGCATCCTGAGCTAGCTAATACTGAGTGGCTCCTGAAGTTTTACTATCTCGTGGACATGAATGAACATCTGAACCAGCTCAATGTGAAAATGCAAGGCATTGGAAATACAGTCTTATCCCTTCAACAAGCAGTGTTTGCATTTGAAAACAAGCTGGAGCTCTTTATCGTGGACATTGAAACAGGTCGTTTACTGCACTTTGAAAAACTGAGAGAATTTAAAGCTGCGTGCACAGCAAGTGACACCACTCAACATTTTGATCTCCAGCAGCTAGCTGGCTTCACATCTGATCTCCTGCAGTCATTCAAAGCACGCTTCGGAGAATTTCGTGAGCACACTTGTCTTTTTAAGTTCATCACTCATCCACACGAGTGTGCAGTGGACAAAGTCGACCTGAGTTACATCCCTGGTGTCTCTATCAGAGATTTTGAGGTAGAAGTTGCTGACCTGAAGGCCTCAGACATGTGGGTGAATAAGTTCAAATCACTGAATGAAGATTTGGAAAGACTTGCACGACAGCAAGCAGAGCTGGCAAGCAAACACAAGTGGACAGAACTGAAAAAACTTCAACCCGCAGACCAGCTGATTGTCCAAACTTGGAACGCGCTTCCTGTCACATACCACACACTGCAGCGTGTGAGTATTGCCGTACTGACCATGTTTGGCTCTACGTATGCATGTGAGCAGTGATTCTCACATCTAAAAAACATCAAGAGCAACCTACGATCACGTTTAACAGATGAAAGCCTCAACGCCTGCATGAAGCTTAACCTCACCACGTATCAACCAGACTACAAAGCCATCAGCAAAACCATGCAGCAGCAGAAGTCGCATTAATGGTAAGAAGTATTTTATGTATTGGATAGCTTCAGTATAACAACGTTATTAAAAAAGAATAATTTCAGAGACCTTTTTATACTCTAAAATTGTTGGTCTTGTTTAAAAATTCACACATTTAGTTGTATTCAGAGTTAAAAAATATTGTATGGCTCTCACGGAAGTACATTTTAAAATATGTGACTTTTTTGGCTCTCTCAGCTAAAAAGGTTCCCGACCCCTGCCCTAAAACCTTGTAACAATGACCCTCTGTCCCTCCCCAACCCTGTCCCAAAGCGTGAGTAGCTGTGGAGAGGCCAAAGAGAGGCTTGGGCTGGGGGTAGAGAGGCATGGGGGTCCTGGGGAGGCCTGGTGGGTGTTTCCCGGCAGGAGGGAGGTTTAGGCCGGGGATAGAGGTCCGGTGTGGGAGTTGGCTGCTGTCTCTGATCTGCAGTTATTGTTTGCCCCGGCCTGAGAGGGCAACCCAGTATCACAGACAAGTGTGTAATACACCCGCTGGTCCATAGGGGATTCCGTGTCAGGGTCACGGTTTACTTCACTTAGGCGTGTAAAGGACACACCTCCTTGAAGGTGCGGTACCAGCAGGGGGGGATAATTTATTCGATGCCTACAGACCCGCGGGAAATATACCGATTATTCCCAGCCCAGAGAAGCACCTTCCAGATTATGTTCACAGACCACAGCAAGACGTTTTACTGTGGCGGGGACAGGGTGGAAGTGGAAGTAAACGAGGAGATGCGTGTGTCTGCAGTGAGGCTGCTGGATCTAGGCTGCACCAAGGTGGAGTACGTTGAAGGCAAGATATATAGCTGATTTCTTTATTTTTTGTTAATGGCTTTTGTCTAAGATGTTTGAGGTTATCATGTTAATTACACTTCATTAGGTGGTAGAGCCGGTGGTCGTCAGGAGAAGTAATGTTACCTTGCCTGGAGAAGGAATGTTGTCCAGTTAGCTCTTTTAGCATTTATGCTAGCATTACAACTAACATCAGCTGAAAAAGTCTTTTCTTTTATAGCTTTATGTTAATGTTTGTTAAAGTAGAGTAAGTTAAAGCAATGCCTGGGTTGCTGTTAAGTCTGAACATATTACAGGACGGGTCAATACCCACATGAAAAAGAGGACTGCCTCGGATATTTATGAATATTACATATTGGTATGTTATCCTTTTTATTGTTTTAATTCTGTGCAGTTTCCAAATGTTGCTTTTTATATTAATATATTTTGTTGTTGTTGTTATGTGTGTGTGTGTGTGTGTGTGGGTGTGTGTGCCCTCTGTAGCTCGAAAAATTGCAGGCCTATTGTCAACACATTTCAATGTTTTTCAGCCCTCTCCTTAAAGGAAAAAAAGTGAGGAGAAGAAAAGAAGGAAATTACATTCAGCACAAAAAAAAAAAAAAAAAAAACACTCCAGGGGTCTACTGTAGGAACCGCTTGTGATATCCAATCCGGATCATTACACATTTCAATGTTTTTCAGCCTTTACCTTCAAGTATATGTGGCGCCGGCCTGTCCGCCCTTCAAAAAAAAAAACAAGAGACAGGGCCCATGGCAATATTGATGCCAAATCTGCTAAAATATGACAAAACATGAGATAAAACACACACTGTGGCCTGCTCCCTTCATTCATTGTGCTTGTAATGTGAAAAGTTTCATGAAATTGACTGGAATTGAGACCAAAACTAAGAAAACCCTGTATTCATTATATAAGCAAAAATTATTACAAGTTCAAGTATCTGAGTATTAATCTAGCTATTTTAATTCAAGACCTGTTCTCCAGTGAGATAATATTCGTTCTGCCATTCTTGGAGACCAGTGTACATTGCCATGTACGGTTTGAAAACTTGCTTCTGATAATTTTGTAAGGTGTGGGAAGTTTTTTATTATTGTGTTTATATCAGTTTTTGTCTGCAGCTGGTAAATATTTTGAGAAGTTGATCAGCGGTATAACTATCAAAGCTTTTGGAAAGTTTTCTGTGGCCACTTTGAAGATTGTCTCCATTTGCCATTTGACCTGTTCTCTATGTCTGCTGTTTTTCTCATTGATTCCAAATGAAAGTATGACTTTGCGGTCTGTTTTGTCTGTGTTTTTCAAAATGTGCAGGGCATGGCAAAATTTTGCTCCTGCATAGGAGTCTACCTGTACTCTCGTCATTCCATTTTGGCAACTGTGATGACCCCCGGCCCCATGACATTGACGGCTCCCTGGAGGGCTGGAGGAGTGCTGTGGACTCTGCTGTCAGGGCCTACATCAAGGAGCACTATCCTAATGGAGTCTGCACCAGTTATGGGAAAACTATCGACGGACATCGGACGTGCATCGAGTGCCATCAGTTTCAACCAAAAAACTTCTGGAATGGACGCTGGAGGTCAGAATGGAAATTTACCATCTCCCCCTCCACCACTCAAGTGGCAGGAATCATGAAAATCCAGGTTCATTGCTATGAAGATGGCAACGTTCAGCTGGTGAGCCACAAAGAGGTCCAGGAGTCCATGTCAATTTCTAATGAGGCTTCAACGGCTAAGGAGTTTAAGATCATGGAGGCTGCAGAGAACGACTATCAGACGGCCATCAACGAGAATTACCAGCCCATGTCGGACACTACCTTCAAAGCCTTACGCCGCCAGCTTCCTGTGACACGCACCAAGATCAATTGGAACAAGATCCTGAGCTACAACATTGGCAAGGAGATGCAGAATGCTTAAAAACAATGAAGTATTTGTAGTAATCTTGCAGTATTGGTGATTACTAGAGTGTGGGAATTACAGTGAAATTTGAGTTGAATGTATAATGTATAATGTATATACATGTACACAGCTAAGATCCTGCGCAGAACCCTCAACCTCCCAGGCCTCTGGTAGAGGACCTGAGCTTGAAGGAGGCACAGTACGGGCGGTATTATCAATATAAAGTCGATGATGCTAGCAAGATAGTGATAGTTTCTATTCACGGTCATCGTAGAGGCCTGGGACTGGGACAACAATGAGGACAAGCTTGCTACATCAGCCTATGCTCCATAAAGACCACATCCAGCTGTTGATCAGGGGAACCACTGGATGTGGTTTTCCAGATTATACATTATAAAAATTATTATACACCAGAAAAGAGATGCTGTTCACTATAATAACGAGGAAACCTTGGGGAGTTGGAAGAGAAAGCCTTTTGGGTGCCTTATAATAATTAATGATAAATGTATTATGTCATATATTTATATATTGTATATTTATATCTTTAATGTTATAAACTGTAAATAAATTCATTCATCATCATTTTCTCAGACAGCATTACGTGGCCTATGAAACCCACAGACAGCTAGGTATTAAACATATACTTGGTAGTAACTGTTGTCAGTCAGTGTCATTAGAGTGTAAAGAGTCACTCATGCATCTGATGTATTGGACTTTAATGTGTAAGATGTGAGTGCATCAATTCAGACAGCCTTTATCTTTATCTATTTTTTTTTTTAAGTTAACAGAAATATTTACTACAACCTTCAGAGGCATCTCAATCTGTGGGTAAGGCAAGCAGGTGGGTAAGGTTAGCAAAAGGGAAAGGATCAGGGCAGGGCTAGAGTAGGTTGTCAAGGAAAGAGAAGCACCTTCCAGATTATCTTCACGGACCACAGCAAGACGTTTTACTGTGGCGGGGACAGGGTGGAAGTGGAAGTAAACGAGGAGATGCGTGTGTCTGCAGTGAGGCTGCTGGATCTAGGCTGCACCAAGGTGGAGTACGTTGAAGGCAAGATATATAGCTGATTTCTTTATTTTTTAATTTGTTAATGGCTTTTGTCTAAGATGTTTGAGGTTATCATGTTAATTACACTTCATTAGGTGGTAGAGCCGGTGGTCGTCAGGAGAAGTAATGTTACCTTGCCTGGAGAAGGAATGTTGTCCAGTTAGCTCTTTTAGCATTTATGCTAGCATTACAACTAACGTCAGCTGAAAAAGTATTTTCTTTTATAGCTTTATGTTAATGTTTGTTAAAGTAGAGTAAGTTAAAGCAATGCCTGGGTTGCTGTTAAGTCTGAACATATTACAGGACGGGTCAATACCCACATGAAAAAGAGGACTGCCTCGGATATTTATGATGAATATTACATATTGGTATGTTATCCTTTTTATTGTTTTAATTCTGTGCAGTTTCCAAATGTTGCTTTTTATATTAATATATTTTGTTGTTGTTGTTATGTGTGTGTGTGTGTGTGTGTGTGTGTGGGTGTGTGTGTGTGTGTGTGTGTGTGTGTGCCCACTGTAGCTCGAAAAATTGCAGGCCCTTGGAGTAAGGGCTGTTTTGTTTATCTCCAAGCCTGGGAGGAAACCTGATTCTTGGGTTTCAGCGGTTTTGGCACCCCGTTGCCAGCTCTCAGAAACCTCAACCACATGTCTGGAGAGGGTGAAGAGCCTTTATGACATTGTTATTCAAGGTAAGAATGTCTTATTTATTAAAAGAGGGACCAAGCTTGAACTCTGATGTGGATTTAGGAAGTGATTTTTTTTACAAACACATGTAGATAGGCTACCTTTCTCTCTCACTCAGTGCATTTGAATTGAACTGAAGACAACACCCTAAATCAGCAAGACCAACCAAGGCTAACCTGGAGATGTCTTGCCACCGAGCAAATTATCCTAACAAAGAGGGAATTCAGGAACAGTGAATAAAGGTTTCCGCTCCATTTTTTAACGAGAACCTTCCATAGCATCAGATTATCTTTGGCTGTAAAGTCTGGTGGGTTTTTGTACTGAAATAAATGACAAATTTTGGCCCCGTAGACTTGAAGTTGGTTACAGTTGAGCTGTGCCTCTAGTACAGTGGAACTAGATGGATTAAGGTGAAAATGTGACCTCCACTGCTTGATACTGGTTTTCACCCCCTTACTTCTCGCATAAGATAAGAGAAGTCATGATAAGAGAAACACTTTATGCAGTGCTCACCCTGCATTGGAAACTTGTTTCTGTTGCTTCTATCCAAGATCTCGTGCTGTTGGTCATGACCCAACATTTATGACCATAGGGTTAGGTTAGGGTTAGAGTTGACTGGGTTGTAAACCGCCTGTTAAACCGAGAGCTTCATCACAACAAGGTGTCTTTTTCATCAAGTGTGGGTGTCCAAAAGGATTTAATACTTTATTGAGCACTGCATAAAGTGTTTCTCTTATCACGACGTAGAAGTAAGGGGGTTGAAGAAGAGGGAGACAGATGAGAAAATGGTGTAGAACAGAGAGCGGAGCACGTGTGATAGCTGGAATAGACCTTGCCGTGTTTATTGTGTATTTTCATACATACTGGACTGTGTAACAGAAGACAGCTTGTGGGTAGTTTTCTGGCATTTATTGACCCCTGCAGAAGACATAAAACACTTTTTAAGTCTTCTGGACTCTCCCATCTGCACTGCTGCCCCTTAGTTTCTCTGTTATAAAGTATAGTATGGTCAGTGTGTGGTTGATCAACTACTTTCTTTGCAATTCGCTTTAGGAACTGGATTTTACTTGAAATAATTCGCCTCTATTGTGTTTCTTCTTCCTTTAAAGTGTACCTGGCCAGTAATGCACACAGGGCAGTACATTCATCTTCAGTCCCACCTATGTCCAGTTTGTTCAAGACAGATTGCACTTTGCTGTCGAACTGGTTGTCCTTTGTGTCAACAGAGACCTGTTCAACATCTGCAGAGACACGATGGAACTTAACTTCACAGGCCTGGTCACTTTCAACACACTCAATAGTAGAAATGGTGCCTAACCTGGTCCTTGGGCATAGCCACACATCCTCCTGGGAGAAATTCACAGCCTGGACTGGAATGACATGACTGTTGCTGTCTACAAGTGTTGGGATGATAGCTACACCTGAGGGGAGAGAAGCGTCTGAGGACTGTGGAGTGTTACGACCCCAAAGAAGACTGCTGGACCTTCACCACTCCCATGCAGACACCAAGGGCTCGATTCCAGATGGCGGTGCTTATGGGTCAGCTGTACGTGATTGGAGGATCAAATGGGCATTCTGACGAGCTGGTAAATAAAAATAACTCATAGAGATAAAATTCACAAACACTCAAAATTATTAAACAACAGATTTCAGATTCACAATTTGGAAATAATAATTAAGTGCATTTTTGACTCTGTTACATATGGTAGGAACCACTACTGATATCCAATCTGGATCATTACACATTTCAATGTTTTTCAGCCTTTTCCGCCGGGCAGCATGGGAGAGATGACCCTAACCTGGGAGATGAGTTGACCCTGGGAGAGATACCCCTCTGGCAGGGAAAGGCCCACCGCCGCTGACATACACCTGTCAACACCAACCCCTGGACCTCTACATGCCTCCTTGAAGGTGCAGTACCAGCAGGGGGTGATAATTTATTCAGTGCCTACCGACCTGCGGGAAATAGACAGATTATTCCCAGCCCCCTCTCTGCTAGGTAAGATTAAGATATATAGTTGATTTCTTTATTTTTTAATTTGTTAATGGCTTTTGTCTACACTGTAATCCCAAACAGTTATACCAACTCATAACTAATAAGGTCGTGACAGTCAAATGTCGTTATGAAGTTGACTAAACTATAAAGTGTTGAGCTCTATTAAGATTTATGCCACTTTAATTGAATAGGGCTCAATATTTTATAGCTAAATTGTGTGGAACACTCAAAAAGTTTAGGAACCATACAGTAGCGTCATGACGTTAACGACGTTACGACGTTATAGTGGGCGGGTCTTATCTCTCCCTCAGGAAAGCTGAGTCAGCCATCTTGAATTTGCCTTGATGCGGAGTTGCGAATCTGAAGTTTATGCCAGCCGCTGTGGATGTGGAACACATTTTAATTTCTTTTTATTTGTTTGCAATGCGTACTTTTATTCCACCGCTTCAAACCACCACCACCTCAGTTTTTTTTCACTAGGCTTCTTGCCCTCGTTTTCTTAAGCGCCGTCTTATCATCATTCCGGATTTGGTAAGTAACGTTAACGGTTTTGTTTTGAATTGATTTCGACAAATAGTCTAAATTTGGAATGCATTTGTACAATGTGTACAGTGAATATTTGTTTTAAATAGTTTACAGATCCAAGTAATGGTAACTTTAGAAGTTGTAGAATGTGACAAATTTACGTTACTTCTTCTTACAACGGTGTAACGTGGGTTGTAACGTTGCGGGTTGGTAATGTGGCAGGTTTCCTAGATGAACTACATTTCCCATAATGCATGTTTGCCCGGGACATCGACGGTTAGATCCACGAGTAAAATCTCTCTGGCGGAGGCCGAAAGCATAACATTATCCCTGCTTCCGGTTTCTGCCGGTTGTTGTTTTCGCTGGGCGCCGGTTATCCACGTGCGTACTGTGAGTATACTTAGTTCGCGTTACATAGTCAATATTTTACGTTGTCGACTCGAGTAACCAACATAGCCAACGTGTTGTGTGTATGTGTGTCCTAGCGTGAAACAAACAATGCTAAACAGCATAATGTGCGTGTGTTATCATGATGCTAACCAGGCCTGCGTTTGTATTTCTTCGTAGGCTCAAGCTGTGGTTGTGAGATCATCTCAAGATCCTTTTAACGGTTCAGGTAGGATGTATTATGAAATAGTGTTATTAATATTTGGTTTTACTTTATGTTTCCAGTCGTTCTTTTGCAAATGACTGTTTCTTTAAATGTTTTTATCTCAACTGTGGGGTCCACAGAAAAAATAGTTTGATCACTTGAACCCTTTATTAATACCGCGTTAAAAACAAACCATCAACAACAGAAATAGCAGATCTATAAGCACACGACTTTGATGTTTTGCTTGTTAATAACTAACTTGCTCATCTTTTAACATTTTCATTTTACTAAAATTAGTGTACAGTGCATATTTTGATAGATTTAACTGTTTTGTCTGTATCACAGTTTTATTGTATTTATCATTGTAATGTATGTGATGTATTATTTTAGAAATGTTTTTGAACATTAATAAATCATTTTTCTGCTCATGTTGTGTACAGATATCGGACTACAAAGAGTGCTACAGAGAGTCAGCGTTTCACCATCAGACAGGTGCCAATAGGTGAGTTATGTAAATTGTGTACTAATTTGAATTAAAAAAAATATATAATTTTTCACCCTGAATTATTCACAATGTTCAGATTTTTTGCAGCAGAAGAACAGACTTAATCAAATTACTGATGTGTTATCAACTGGTTGGCACAATCATTTTCCCCTTCATTCAAAATTTTAAGACATTTTAACTTGTACAAATTCAATTTTTGAATAGCCAGAATTGCAAAACAGGGCTGAAATGGTTTAGACTTTAATTGAAAATATTTGAATTGCAGGGCTAAGTTGGTCCAATGGAGTGGAAGTGCAAGTTGTGTTCTGCAACTTCAAATACTCGGGGACAATTATTTTGGCACTATACTGTACTGCATAGCCAATATTCAAGAGTGTCCCCCCTGCCATGTCTCTATGACAGTTGCATTTGTACTTTCCCATCATTCGAAGCAATGAAAGCTCATCTGTCAAGGTCTCACAATGATTCATGTAGAGTAGCTGCAACTGAAGGAGCATGTGTTTTTTTTACATGTACTTTGTGTAACTTCAAGCAGCCCTTTTCTGAGGAAATTCTGTTTGGTCATTTGAGAAGTCATTTACGAAGTCATGAGATGGTAACATGCCCATTCAATAACTGTAATTACAGAACAAATAGCTACTCAGCGTTTAATGCACACAAAAGTAGAAAACATGGTGGTGATTCTGACTTTGATGAATGTGTTGTATTGGCAGACAATGATAGTGCCCCAGGTGTAGTTGCAGCAGAAAGTCTTGGGGAACCTGCTGAATGTCACAGTGCAGGGTCTGCAGACACATTTGATCTCAATGAGGGAAACAGTCAGTGTGCCACAGACATTTTAAGAGCCCAGTTGAAACATAACTTGGCATCATTATTCCTAAAGATGCGATCTATTCTTCATGTATCTGACATGGCATCTCAGGAAATAGTGGAACATTTGACTCAGATATTTTCCTTGTCCGAACCAATACTCAAACATGACATTAGAGAGGTCTTACAGAGTCATGACATCACTGTCAGTGAAACACTTCTAAATGAGGTTGTCAGTACTGTTATGGACAGTAATGTTATTGTCAGTGCCACAGCTAAGGGGGAGCAGTTATCCTCTATCAAGAGAAGAAAAACCATTGAAAATAATTACCCTGTGGTAAAGCCTGTACAGTATCTGCTAGAGCCTGGACATGCAGCAGTGCATGTTCCCATTCTTGAGATGATACAAAAAATCTTCAATCACACAGATATTCTGGACAAAATGAAAGAAACAAAAGTGGCACAAAACAGTCATTATGCAAGCCACCAAGATGGCTTGTACTTCAAATAGAACACATTCTTGTCTTCAGATGAGTTACAGATAACACTCATTTTGTACATTGATGATTTGGAAATAGCCAATCCACTTGGCACATCACGAAAAATACACAAAATCTGTTCAGTATACTGGATGCTTGCTGATCTACCCAGTAAATACCGATCAGCCTTGCATGTGATTCAGCTTGCAGCTTTATGTAAAGTGGCTGACATACAGACATTTGGCTATGAAAAAGCACTTGCTCCTTTGTTTAGAGACCTCCATACCCTTGAACAAGATGGGGTATTCATCGAGTCTATTGGTAAGGTAGTTCAGGGAACAGTCATGTGTGTGCTGTCTGACAATATTGCAGCCCATGATTTGGCAGGCTTTTCAAAGTCTTTTAGAGCAGAATATTTTTGCAGATTTTGCACAGCAACTCAAGCCAAACTTCAGACTCATGAAGTTGCAAGTGGCGAGTTCAGTCTTAGGACAAAAGACAGCCATAACAGTGATGGGCATGCTGTAATGCATGGGGATAGTCAGAGTCACAATGGTGTTCAGGCAGATTGTGTCCTGAGCCAGCATCTAGAGCATTTTCATACTGTCACTGGCTTTCCACCTGATGTACTCCATGATCTTTTTGAGGGCATTGTACCCGTAGAGCTCGCCCTGTGTATCGGAGAGATGATCCGTCGCAAATACTTTACCCTTGAAGATTTGAACGAGAGAATTGTGTCATTTCCATACCAGCACACTGACAAGATTGACAAACCTCATAAAATACCACAGACCTTCGCTGTAAAGAAAAGCATTGGTGGTAATGGCCATGAAAATGCCACATTGCTTAGACTGCTCCCTTTGATTATTGGGAATGCAGTTCCTGAAGAGGATGGCGCGTGGACTGTGCTAATGGACTTAAAAGAGGTAGTAGAGTTATCTCTGTGCTCAGAATTCACAGAGGAGTCCATCCAGTATTTACAGTCCAAGATACAGGATCATAGAGAGATGCTGAAAGAAGTCTTCCCAGATTTCAAACTCCGTCCTAAACATCAATACATTGAACATTATCCTGACCTTGTGCGCCGTTTTGGGCCCCTTGTTCAATTGTGGACAATGAGGTTTGAGGGTAAACACCGTTTTTTCAAGAGAGTTGTACAAGACACACAGAACTTTAAGAATGTGTTAAAAACACTTGCAGAGAAGCATCAGTACATGGTAGCATACCATCTCAGTGCCTCAGGATTCTTCAAACCTCACCAGCAGACATCAAATGTCTCCTCTGTACTGGTATCAGTGCTTCCAAATGTTGCCAAGACATACATTGAACAAATAACAGCAAGCAATGTTGTTTACAGCACATCAAAAGTCTGCATTGATGGAACTGATTATGCTGTAGGAATGTTTTTGTCTGTGGGGCAAGAGGGAGGACTGCCTAATTACTGTAGAATTGAACAGGTTCTCCTGGTTAACAGTAGGGTTGTCTTTCTTTGCCAAGAGCACACATCACACTACATTGAACACCTGAGATCCTACGAACTTTTCCCAAAGAATTTGGCTGTTCACACCCCATCAGAGCTAAATGACAAAACACCTCTCTGCGCTTACAACATAAATGGAAGATTGCTCTTGACACCCAAATGTTTCATATTGTTACACTGAAGATTTGTTGAAGCACGTAAACAGCTGACTGCAACTTTCTCTCAGAGCTGTGCGGACCAGTGGGTCCATGAATAAACTGCCCCACTCCAGCAGCTGGCCCTCCATACGTCCCATTGTTCATGTGGTGTCCCAGTGTTTGTGTGGACCAGTGGGTCTATGGTCATGTATATGTTGTGTGTGTCACCCTCACTCTCCATGAGAAGTAACATATTTTTGTCTTTTAAGAACCAAAAGATGGCTGCTGCCCAGGAGCATATGCTGCGTGTATATGTTGCACGAGACACTGCCCTGAAACTTACTCTACTTCAGCGACCAAAGTCAGTGGAGGAGCTGAAAGAAATAATGCAAGACAGGTTCAAGCCGAGACTGGATGGGGACTTTAGCCTGCATTATGAGGATCCAGACTTTGATGGTGATCTTTGTCTTCTTGTGGACATCCAGGAGTTACCAGAAAAGGGCACATTGAGAGTCGTCAGACCTGAAGGTGACACCTCATCCACTGCATCTTCTGACACAGACATACTTCCACATGTTCCTGCATCACAGCGCCAGAAGAGTTGGCCTGATCACTTTGTTGTTCCTGGTTTTGGTTATGAAATGGAACATATACTAGAAGAAGGAAATCGTGTTTATGAACAATCAGGAAAATTGCTGAAGTTAAAGAGGTCGCAGAAGGGTGAAATCCTTAGAAAAATGGCAGAAACTATCTGCAGTTTTAAACCATACCCACATGAAAAGGAATTGGCAAGGGCTGCTCAAGCTTTAATTACAGCACATCCATGTCTCAGAATGACGGCTGGTGAAGACGGGGAGTTGGGATGGAAGTCATTAGTCATAGGCAAGCTCATGAACACGACCTATGCCCTTCGTCGGCAAGAAATTGTTGGAGCTCTTGTAGCTCCACGGGTGAGAGATGTCGTGGACAGATGGCCAGCCCTACTTATGGAGTCACAGGTAAAAAAAAATAAAACAAGATGCTGTTCTTTTGATGGCATGGCATGGCATGTAGTCATCAATATACATGCTCTCCCCTACCTTCCTGTTGGGTTGATAACACCAGTTGATTTATACATGTGTAACCACTGATAGGGAAAGAACTATACATGTCCATAAATGGTCATGTATATAGAATTTAGTGATGTGAATCGAATTCACTTAACTATTTTACTGTTTGATTATTTAAATTATTTTACTGTTTACTGTCCCTGTTGAGAGCAATTAATCATCATGACTCTTTAGCATGCCCACTTTGAACATGTCTCTTTTGACTTTTTCCAATATTTAAATGACTGTTGACAATGACAATTATCTTTCTATTTTGACCTTGGTTCTGACCCATCCCTAATCGAATTTCCCTTGGTTCTGCTACCTGCCAACTGAAAACTTATTAAAATGAATTCATAATTCTGTTCCTAATTCATTTTTGTACATTTCTGTGTAATTCTGTCCATATACAGGTGCTACAGGAGTTCCACCGAATCAACAACGTTAACCTGCGCAATCAATTCTACAAGGAGCTGGATAGACACACACCTAAACTCATCACCTTGTTCAGAGAGAAGGCCACCAAGACTGGCAAGATAGCGGAGGAGCTAGGCAAGCTCATGAGGATTTATGACCTTCAGGTGAATTTTTAACTTTGCATCATTCAGAAACAGATTAATAACAGGTTATTTACAGACAACTGTAAGAAGCCGTAGTATAAAATTACTGTAATGGATATTTTTTGTCCATCTAGGAACAACGTGATGTACATATGAGACGGGCCCTTGTCCTTCGTGCGCTTCCTGTGTACCTGCGTGAAGATGCCTCCAAGTTCTTCAGGACCTGTAATGTAAGTGTACTGGCCTCACTATCAATCCCTTTGCCTAGCTATTCAGTCAGCTTAAACATATGGCATCACTCAAATAACTCTAGGAGAACCAGGACCTGTTTATGAAGTTTACTTGAGTTGTTATTCTGCAAACTGTAACAAAATGTAAATATTATATAAATGAAAAGGTAAGTATAAAGCATTCCACTAAACAAAAAGTATGTTAACAGGTAGGTGTGAAACTAATATATGGCCAAACTAATATATATATATATATATATAGCATATGTAAAGAAAAAAGTTTACATGTAGCTTAGTTGCAGTCTTAGTGCAAAGTGCTAAATGACCGTAATATCACTTCTAGACATCATTAGCATGATTTGTATCCTTGAGGGGCTGAACTCATTCTTGTATTATTTGTGTTTTGTAGTCAGCAGATGGTCCAGACCTCACAGACACTCCGGTGGCTCTCCTGACAGTCGTCTCGGATGACACTACTGACGCGGCCCTCTTCAGCCCTGAGAGCATCTGTATTGTCGTGGAGGATGAAATACTTGTGAGTGGTCCCACAAATCTAGCTGACTCATTTCTCCTGCTCTTTGGGTACATCTATGCACTAGACCTACAGTACCCAAAGAATCTCGAGCTTACATTCACATTTATCCAAAAAGTTGTCATGTGTCTTGAGGACAACAAACCACTGAAAGGGCGTCTACTGACGCTGAAGAATGATTTGTTCAATGAGCGAATCACTCAGAATGGGCTGTTTGTTGAGCTGAGTATTGAGGAAGTCTTTTGTTTATTTTTCCCATCTTTACAAATGTAATCATTTTCCTCTTCTACCTCAGTTTTAAGATGTGACACTGTTTCCATTTTACCTCAGATTTCTACTCAGTACAAAGCCTAAATAACGATACTGAATGTAGCACTGTTTGCCTCTTCTACCTCAGATTTAATACATTGATTGTTAATACATAAATATCACAACATTTGCATATTGCCCAGCCCAAGTTTATGCACTGAATAACTTGTGGAAAATTGTGTTCAATGATGTTCAATTCATGCACTATACATGTTTAATGTTCTGTTGTCTAATGCCTACCTTGATGTTGCCAGTTGATGTACGGCCCAAAGCCAGTGCTTTATTTGAATGTTTTATTATAAAATAGTGAGTTGCAGCCTTCAAGGTACAGTAAGTGCCAAAATGTTTTTAAACAGTGTTAAATGGCTCCACATTCTAGTAGTTGTCATTGCTGTTGAGGATGGATTGTTTTTTATCCTGAATGCTTTGTGAGGTTTTTATCATAATGTTTACTGAATAATTTGAGATGGAGACCCAAAATACTGAATCTACTGTCTGTAGCAATGATCACTATCAGAATATGGAACTATTAACACTTACTGTACTTTAAAACACATCTTGTTTTGCTGGAGTCATTTCCTTTTCCTTTTGTTTTAATTTATGACAAGCACTTTGTTTTGACTGAGCTCTTTTGACTCGTCCCTTTTAAAAAGCACATTGTGTTGAATAAAAAAAAGTTGTTAAATTGTCACTGTGGTGTTGCCTTCATGTTTTCTAAAATTATTAGCTGATTATAATTGTGTAGTGGGCCAGCATCAGTATTTCAGTTTAGAATTAATTTTGAGTGCATTTACCCCAGATTATGAGTTGAAGAATATTGAAAATTTTGAGTCTATTTCCCACATTGTATGAGTTGAAAAGTATTAAAAAATTTGAGTGAATTACTCTCTAATTATAGGTTGTGGGATATCAATATTTATAAGATAACATTGAGATAATTTAAGGCAACTGCAAATGTAATTTTTATTTTATGTAAACTTAAAACATTTAAGAACATCACTAAAATATTTTTGTGTAATCTGTTACAAAATAATTTTTGAGTTCTGTGAACTTATTCAGGTTTACAGTGTAAGATGTTTGAGGTTATCATGTTAATTACACTTCATTAGGTGGTAGAGCCGGTGGTCGTCAGGAGAAGTAATGTTACCTTGCCTGGAGAAGGAATGTTGTCCAGTTAGCTCTTTTAGCATTTATGCTAGCATTACAACTAACATCAGCTGAAAAAGTCTTTTCTTTTATAGCTTTATGTTAATGTTTGTTAAAGTAGAGTAAGTTAAAGCAATGCCTGGGTTGCTGTTAAGTCTGAACATATTACAGGACGGGTCAATACCCACATGAAAAAGAGGACTGCCTCGGATATTTATGAATATTACATATTGGTATGTTATCCTTTTTATTGTTTTAATTCTGTGCAGTTTCCAAATGTTGCTTTTTATATTAATATATTTTGTTGTTGTTGTTATGTGTGTGTGTGTGTGTGTGTGGGTGTGTGTGCCCTCTGTAGCTCGAAAAATTGCAGGCCTATTGTCAACACATTTCAATGTTTTTCAGCCCTCTCCTTAAAGGAAAAAAAGTGAAGAGAAGAAAAGAAGGAAATTACATTCAGCACAAAAAAAAAAAAAAAAACAACACTCCAGGGGTCTACTGTAGGAACCGCTTGTGATATCCAATCCGGATCATTACACATTTCAATGTTTTTCAGCCTTTACCTTCAAGTATATGTGGCGCCGGCCTGTCCGCCCTTCAAAAAAAAAAACAAGAGACAGGGCCCATGGCAATATCGATGCCAAATCTGCTAAAAAATGACAAAACATGAGATAAAACACACACTGTGGCCTGCTCCCTTCATTCATTGTGCTTGTAATGTGAAAAGTTTCATGAAATTGACTGAAATTGAGACCAAAACTAAGAAAACCCTGTATTCATTATATAAGCAAAAATTATTACAAGTTCAAGTATCTGAGTATTAATCTAGCTATTTTAATTCAAGACCTGTTCTCCAGTGAGATAATATTCGTTCTGCCATTCTTGGAGACCAGTGTACATTGCCATGTACGGTTTGAAAACTTGCTTCTGATAATTTTGTAAGGTGTGGGAAGTTTTTTTATTATTGTGTTTATATCAGTTTTTGTCTGCAGCTGGTAAATATTTTGAGAAGTTGATCAGCGGTATAACTATCAAAGCTTTTGGAAAGTTTTCTGTGGCCACTTTGAAGATTGTCTCCATTTGCCATTTGACCTGTTCTCTATGTCTGCTGTTTTTCTCATTGATTCCAAATGAAAGTATGACTTTGCGGTCTGTTTTGTCTGTGTTTTTCAAAATGTGCAGGGCATGGCAAAATTTTGCTCCTGCATAGGAGTCTACCTGTACTCTCGTCATTCCATTTTGGCAACTGTGATGACCCCCGGCCCCATGACATTGACGGCTCCCTGGAGGGCTGGAGGAGTGCTGTGGACTCTGCTGTCAGGGCCTACATCAAGGAGCACTATCCTAATGGAGTCTGCACCAGTTATGGGAAAACTATCGACGGACATCGGACGTGCATCGAGTGCCATCAGTTTCAACCAAAAAACTTCTGGAATGGACGCTGGAGGTCAGAATGGAAATTTACCATCTCCCCCTCCACCACTCAAGTGGCAGGAATCATGAAAATCCAGGTTCATTGCTATGAAGATGGCAACGTTCAGCTGGTGAGCCACAAAGAGGTCCAGGAGTCCATGTCAATTTCTAATGAGGCTTCAACGGCTAAGGAGTTTAAGATCATGGAGGCTGCAGAGAACGACTATCAGACGGCCATCAACGAGAATTACCAGCCCATGTCGGACACTACCTTCAAAGCCTTACGCCGCCAGCTTCCTGTGACACGCACCAAGATCAATTGGAACAAGATCCTGAGCTACAACATTGGCAAGGAGATGCAGAATGCTTAAAAACAATGAAGTATTTGTAGTAATCTTGCAGTATTGGTGATTACTAGAGTGTGGGAATTACAGTGAAATTTGAGTTGAATGTATAATGTATAATGTATATACATGTACACAGCTAAGATCCTGCGCAGAACCCTCAACCTCCCAGGCCTCTGGTAGAGGACCTGAGCTTGAAGGAGGCACAGTACGGGCGGTATTATCAATATAAAGTCGATGATGCTAGCAAGATAGTGATAGTTTCTATTCACGGTCATCGTAGAGGCCTGGGACTGGGACAACAATGAGGACAAGCTTGCTACATCAGCCTATGCTCCATAAAGACCACATCCAGCTGTTGATCAGGGGAACCACTGGATGTGGTTTTCCAGATTATACATTATAAAAATTATTATACACCAGAAAAGAGATGCTGTTCACTATAATAACGAGGAAACCTTGGGGAGTTGGAAGAGAAAGCCTTTTGGGTGCCTTATAATAATTAATGATAAATGTATTATGTCATATATTTATATATTGTATATTTATATCTTTAATGTTATAAACTGTAAATAAATTCATTCATCATCATTTTCTCAGACAGCATTACGTGGCCTATGAAACCCACAGACAGCTAGGTATTAAACATATACTTGGTAGTAACTGTTGTCAGTCAGTGTCATTAGAGTGTAAAGAGTCACTCATGCATCTGATGTATTGGACTTTAATGTGTAAGATGTGAGTGCATCAATTCAGACAGCCTTTATCTTTATCTATTTTTTTTTTTAAGTTAACAGAAATATTTACTACAACCTTCAGAGGCATCTCAATCTGTGGGTAAGGCAAGCAGGTGGGTAAGGTTAGCAAAAGGGAAAGGATCAGGGCAGGGCTAGAGTAGGTTGTCAAGGAAAGAGAAGCACCTTCCAGATTATCTTCACGGACCACAGCAAGACGTTTTACTGTGGCGGGGACAGGGTGGAAGTGGAAGTAAACGAGGAGATGCGTGTGTCTGCAGTGAGGCTGCTAGATCTAGGCTGCACCAAGGTGGAGTACGTTGAAGGCAAGATATATAGCTGATTTCTTTATTTTTTGTTAATGGCTTTTGTCTAAGATGTTTGAGGTTATCATGTTAATTACACTTCATTAGGTGGTAGAGCCGGTGGTCGTCAGGAGAAGTAATGTTACCTTGCCTGGAGAAGGAATGTTGTCCAGTTAGCTCTTTTAGCATTTATGCTAGCATTACAACTAACGTCAGCTGAAAAAGTATTTTCTTTTATAGCTTTATGTTAATGTTTGTTAAAGTAGAGTAAGTTAAAGCAATGCCTGGGTTGCTGTTAAGTCTGAACATATTACAGGACGGGTCAATACCCACATGAAAAAGAGGACTGCCTCGGATATTTATGATGAATATTACATATTGGTATGTTATCCTTTTTATTGTTTTAATTCTGTGCAGTTTCCAAATGTTGCTTTTTATATTAATATATTTTGTTGTTGTTGTTATGTGTGTGTGTGTGTGTGTGTGTGTGTGGGTGTGTGTGTGTGTGTGTGTGTGTGTGTGCCCACTGTAGCTCGAAAAATTGCAGGCCCTTGGAGTAAGGGCTGTTTTGTTTATCTCCAAGCCTGGGAGGAAACCTGATTCTTGGGTTTCAGCGGTTTTGGCACCCCGTTGCCAGCTCTCAGAAACCTCAACCACATGTCTGGAGAGGGTGAAGAGCCTTTATGACATTGTTATTCAAGGTAAGAATGTCTTATTTATTAAAAGAGGGACCAAGCTTGAACTCTGATGTGGATTTAGGAAGTGATTTTTTTTACAAACACATGCAGATAGGCTACCTTTCTCTCTCACTCGGTGCATTTGAATTGAACTGAAGACAACACCCTAAATCAGCAAGACCAACCAAGGCTAACCTGGAGATGTCTTGCCACCGAGCAAATTATCCTAACAAAGAGGGAATTCAGGAACAGTGAATAAAGGTTTCCGCTCCATTTTTTAACGAGAACCTTCCATAGCATCAGATTATCTTTGGCTGTAAAGTCTGGTGGGTTTTTGTACTGAAATAAATGACAAATTTTGGCCCCGTAGACCTGAAGTTGGTTACAGTTGAGCTGTGCCTCTAGTACAGTGGAACTAGATGGATTAAGGTGAAAATGTGACCTCCACTGCTTGATACTGGTTTTCACCCCCTTACTTCTCGCATAAGATAAGAGAAGTCATGATAAGAGAAACACTTTATGCAGTGCTCACCCTGCATTGGAAACTTGTTTCTGTTGCTTCTATCCAAGATCTCGTGCTGTTGGTCATGACCCAACATTTATGACCATAGGGTTAGGTTAGGGTTAGAGTTGACTGGGTTGTAAACCGCCTGTTAAACCGAGAGCTTCATCACAACAAGGTGTCTTTTTCATCAAGTGTGGGTGTCCAAAAGGATTTAATACTTTATTGAGCACTGCATAAAGTGTTTCTCTTATCACGACGTAGAAGTAAGGGGGTTGAAGAAGAGGGAGACAGATGAGAAAATGGTGTAGAACAGAGAGCGGAGCACGTGTGATAGCTGGAATAGACCTTGCCGTGTTTATTGTGTATTTTCATACATACTGGACTGTGTAACAGAAGACAGCTTGTGGGTAGTTTTCTGGCATTTATTGACCCCTGCAGAAGACATAAAACACTTTTTAAGTCTTCTGGACTCTCCCATCTGCACTGCTGCCCCTTAGTTTCTCTGTTATAAAGTATAGTATGGTCAGTGTGTGGTTGATCAACTACTTTCTTTGCAATTCGCTTTAGGAACTGGATTTTACTTGAAATAATTCGCCTCTATTGTGTTTCTTCTTCCTTTAAAGTGTACCTGGCCAGTAATGCACACAGGGCAGTACATTCATCTTCAGTCCCACCTATGTCCAGTTTGTTCAAGACAGATTGCACTTTGCTGTCGAACTGGTTGTCCTTTGTGTCAACAGAGACCTGTTCAACATCTGCAGAGACACGATGGAACTTAACTTCACAGGCCTGGTCACTTTCAACACACTCAATAGTAGAAATGGTGCCTAACCTGGTCCTTGGGCATAGCCACACATCCTCCTGGGAGAAATTCACAGCCTGGACTGGAATGACATGACTGTTGCTGTCTACAAGTGTTGGGATGACAGCTACACCTGAGGGGAGAGAAGCGTCTGAGGACTGTGGAGTGTTACGACCCCAAAGAAGACTGCTGGACCTTCACCACTCCCATGCAGACACCAAGGGCTCGATTCCAGATGGCGGTGCTTATGGGTCAGCTGTACGTGATTGGAGGATCAAATGGGCATTCTGACGAGCTGGTAAATAAAAATAACTCATAGAGATAAAATTCACAAACACTCAAAATTATTAAACAACAGATTTCAGATTCACAATTTGGAAATAATAATTAAGTGCATTTTTGACTCTGTTACATATGGTAGGAACCACTACTGATATCCAATCTGGATCATTACACATTTCAATGTTTTTCAGCCTTTTCCGCCGGGCAGCATGGGAGAGATGACCCTAACCTGGGAGATGAGTTGACCCTGGGAGAGATACCCCTCTGGCAGGGAAAGGCCCACCGCCGCTGACATACACCTGTCAACACCAACCCCTGGACCTCTACATGCCTCCTTGAAGGTGCAGTACCAGCAGGGGGTGATAATTTATTCAGTGCCTACCGACCTGCGGGAAATAGACAGATTATTCCCAGCCCCCTCTCTGCTAGGTAAGATTAAGATATATAGTTGATTTCTTTATTTTTTAATTTGTTAATGGCTTTTGTCTACACTGTAATCCCAAACAGTTATACCAACTCATAACTAATAAGGTTGTGACAGTCAAATGTCGTTATGAAGTTGACTAAACTATAAAGTGTTGAGCTCTATTAAGATTTATGCCACTTTAATTGAATAGGGCTCAATATTTTATAGCTAAATTGTGTGGAACACTCAAAAAGTTTAGGAACCATACAGTAGCGTCATGACGTTAACGACGTTACGACGTTATAGTGGGCGGGTCTTATCTCTCCCTCAGGAAAGCTGAGTCAGCCATCTTGAATTTGCCTTGATGCGGAGTTGCGAATCTGAAGTTTATGCCAGCCGCTGTGGGTGTGGAACACATTTTAATTTCTTTTTATTTGTTTGCAATGCGTACTTTTATTCCACCGCTTCAAACCACCACCACCTCAGTTTTTTTTCACTAGGCTTCTTGCCCTCGTTTTCTTAAGCGCCGTCTTATCATCATTCCGGATTTGGTAAGTAACGTTAACGGTTTTGTTTTGAATTGATTTCGACAAATAGTCTAAATTTGGAATGCATTTGTACAATGTGTACAGTGAATATTTGTTTTAAATAGTTTACAGATCCAAGTAATGGTAACTTTAGAAGTTGTAGAATGTGACAAATTTACGTTACTTCTTCTTACAACGGTGTAACGTGGGTTGTAACGTTGCGGGTTGGTAATGTGGCAGGTTTCCTAGATGAACTACATTTCCCATAATGCATGTTTGCCCGGGACATCGACGGTTAGATCCACGAGTAAAATCTCTCTGGCGGAGGCCGAAAGCATAACATTATCCCTGCTTCCGGTTTCTGCCGGTTGTTGTTTTCGCTGGGCGCCGGTTATCCACGTGCGTACTGTGAGTATACTTAGTTCGCGTTACATAGTCAATATTTTACGTTGTCGACTCGAGTAACCAACATAGCCAACGTGTTGTGTGTATGTGTGTCCTAGCGTGAAACAAACAATGCTAAACAGCATAATGTGCGTGTGTTATCATGATGCTAACCAGGCCTGCGTTTGTATTTCTTCGTAGGCTCAAGCTGTGGTTGTGAGATCATCTCAAGATCCTTTTAACGGTTCAGGTAGGATGTATTATGAAATAGTGTTATTAATATTTGGTTTTACTTTATGTTTCCAGTCGTTCTTTTGCAAATGACTGTTTCTTTAAATGTTTTTATCTCAACTGTGGGGTCCACAGAAAAAATAGTTTGATCACTTGAACCCTTTATTAATACCGCGTTAAAAACAAACCATCAACAACAGAAATAGCAGATCTATAAGCACACGACTTTGATGTTTTGCTTGTTAATAACTAACTTGCTCATCTTTTAACATTTTCATTTTACTAAAATTAGTGTACAGTGCATATTTTGATAGATTTAACTGTTTTGTCTGTATCACAGTTTTATTGTATTTATCATTGTAATGTATGTGATGTATTATTTTAGAAATGTTTTTGAACATTAATAAATCATTTTTCTGCTCATGTTGTGTACAGATATCGGACTACAAAGAGTGCTACAGAGAGTCAGCGTTTCACCATCAGACAGGTGCCAATAGGTGAGTTATGTAAATTGTGTACTAATTTGAATTAAAAAAAATATATAATTTTTCACCCTGAATTATTCACAATGTTCAGATTTTTTGCAGCAGAAGAACAGACTTAATCAAATTACTGATGTGTTATCAACTGGTTGGCACAATCATTTTCCCCTTCATTCAAAATTTTAAGACATTTTAACTTGTACAAATTCAATTTTTGAATAGCCAGAATTGCAAAACAGGGCTGAAATGGTTTAGACTTTAATTGAAAATATTTGAATTGCAGGGCTAAGTTGGTCCAATGGAGTGGAAGTGCAAGTTGTGTTCTGCAACTTCAAATACTCGGGGACAATTATTTTGGCACTATACTGTACTGCATAGCCAATATTCAAGAGTGTCCCCCCTGCCATGTCTCTATGACAGTTGCATTTGTACTTTCCCATCATTCGAAGCAATGAAAGCTCATCTGTCAAGGTCTCACAATGATTCATGTAGAGTAGCTGCAACTGAAGGAGCATGTGTTTTTTTTACATGTACTTTGTGTAACTTCAAGCAGCCCTTTTCTGAGGAAATTCTGTTTGGTCATTTGAGAAGTCATTTACGAAGTCATGAGATGGTAACATGCCCATTCAATAACTGTAATTACAGAACAAATAGCTACTCAGCGTTTAATGCACACAAAAGTAGAAAACATGGTGGTGATTCTGACTTTGATGAATGTGTTGTATTGGCAGACAATGATAGTGCCCCAGGTGTAGTTGCAGCAGAAAGTCTTGGGGAACCTGCTGAATGTCACAGTGCAGGGTCTGCAGACACATTTGATCTCAATGAGGGAAACAGTCAGTGTGCCACAGACATTTTAAGAGCCCAGTTGAAACATAACTTGGCATCATTATTCCTAAAGATGCGATCTATTCTTCATGTATCTGACATGGCATCTCAGGAAATAGTGGAACATTTGACTCAGATATTTTCCTTGTCCGAACCAATACTCAAACATGACATTAGAGAGGTCTTACAGAGTCATGACATCACTGTCAGTGAAACACTTCTAAATGAGGTTGTCAGTACTGTTATGGACAGTAATGTTATTGTCAGTGCCACAGCTAAGGGGGAGCAGTTATCCTCTATCAAGAGAAGAAAAACCATTGAAAATAATTACCCTGTGGTAAAGCCTGTACAGTATCTGCTAGAGCCTGGACATGCAGCAGTGCATGTTCCCATTCTTGAGATGATACAAAAAATCTTCAATCACACAGATATTCTGGACAAAATGAAAGAAACAAAAGTGGCACAAAACAGTCATTATGCAAGCCACCAAGATGGCTTGTACTTCAAATAGAACACATTCTTGTCTTCAGATGAGTTACAGATAACACTCATTTTGTACATTGATGATTTGGAAATAGCCAATCCACTTGGCACATCACGAAAAATACACAAAATCTGTTCAGTATACTGGATGCTTGCTGATCTACCCAGTAAATACCGATCAGCCTTGCATGTGATTCAGCTTGCAGCTTTATGTAAAGTGGCTGACATACAGACATTTGGCTATGAAAAAGCACTTGCTCCTTTGTTTAGAGACCTCCATACCCTTGAACAAGATGGGGTATTCATCGAGTCTATTGGTAAGGTAGTTCAGGGAACAGTCATGTGTGTGCTGTCTGACAATATTGCAGCCCATGATTTGGCAGGCTTTTCAAAGTCTTTTAGAGCAGAATATTTTTGCAGATTTTGCACAGCAACTCAAGCCAAACTTCAGACTCATGAAGTTGCAAGTGGCGAGTTCAGTCTTAGGACAAAAGACAGCCATAACAGTGATGGGCATGCTGTAATGCATGGGGATAGTCAGAGTCACAATGGTGTTCAGGCAGATTGTGTCCTGAGCCAGCATCTAGAGCATTTTCATACTGTCACTGGCTTTCCACCTGATGTACTCCATGATCTTTTTGAGGGCATTGTACCCGTAGAGCTCGCCCTGTGTATCGGAGAGATGATCCGTCGCAAATACTTTACCCTTGAAGATTTGAACGAGAGAATTGTGTCATTTCCATACCAGCACACTGACAAGATTGACAAACCTCATAAAATACCACAGACCTTCGCTGTAAAGAAAAGCATTGGTGGTAATGGCCATGAAAATGCCACATTGCTTAGACTGCTCCCTTTGATTATTGGGAATGCAGTTCCTGAAGAGGATGGCGCGTGGACTGTGCTAATGGACTTAAAAGAGGTAGTAGAGTTATCTCTGTGCTCAGAATTCACAGAGGAGTCCATCCAGTATTTACAGTCCAAGATACAGGATCATAGAGAGATGCTGAAAGAAGTCTTCCCAGATTTCAAACTCCGTCCTAAACATCAATACATTGAACATTATCCTGACCTTGTGCGCCGTTTTGGGCCCCTTGTTCAATTGTGGACAATGAGGTTTGAGGGTAAACACCGTTTTTTCAAGAGAGTTGTACAAGACACACAGAACTTTAAGAATGTGTTAAAAACACTTGCAGAGAAGCATCAGTACATGGTAGCATACCATCTCAGTGCCTCAGGATTCTTCAAACCTCACCAGCAGACATCAAATGTCTCCTCTGTACTGGTATCAGTGCTTCCAAATGTTGCCAAGACATACATTGAACAAATAACAGCAAGCAATGTTGTTTACAGCACATCAAAAGTCTGCATTGATGGAACTGATTATGCTGTAGGAATGTTTTTGTCTGTGGGGCAAGAGGGAGGACTGCCTAATTACTGTAGAATTGAACAGGTTCTCCTGGTTAACAGTAGGGTTGTCTTTCTTTGCCAAGAGCACACATCACACTACATTGAACACCTGAGATCCTACGAACTTTTCCCAAAGAATTTGGCTGTTCACACCCCATCAGAGCTAAATGACAAAACACCTCTCTGCGCTTACAACATAAATGGAAGATTGCTCTTGACACCCAAATGTTTCATATTGTTACACTGAAGATTTGTTGAAGCACGTAAACAGCTGACTGCAACTTTCTCTCAGAGCTGTGCGGACCAGTGGGTCCATGAATAAACTGCCCCACTCCAGCAGCTGGCCCTCCATACGTCCCATTGTTCATGTGGTGTCCCAGTGTTTGTGTGGACCAGTGGGTCTATGGTCATGTATATGTTGTGTGTGTCACCCTCACTCTCCATGAGAAGTAACATATTTTTGTCTTTTAAGAACCAAAAGATGGCTGCTGCCCAGAAGCATATGCTGCGTGTATATGTTGCACGAGACACTGCCCTGAAACTTACTCTACTTCAGCGACCAAAGTCAGTGGAGGAGCTGAAAGAAATAATGCAAGACAGGTTCAAGCCGAGACTGGATGGGGACTTTAGCCTGCATTATGAGGATCCAGACTTTGATGGTGATCTTTGTCTTCTTGTGGACATCCAGGAGTTACCAGAAAAGGGCACATTGAGAGTCGTCAGACCTGAAGGTGACACCTCATCCACTGCATCTTCTGACACAGACATACTTCCACATGTTCCTGCATCACAGCGCCAGAAGAGTTGGCCTGATCACTTTGTTGTTCCTGGTTTTGGTTATGAAATGGAACATATACTAGAAGAAGGAAATCGTGTTTATGAACAATCAGGAAAATTGCTGAAGTTAAAGAGGTCGCAGAAGGGTGAAATCCTTAGAAAAATGGCAGAAACTATCTGCAGTTTTAAACCATACCCACATGAAAAGGAATTGGCAAGGGCTGCTCAAGCTTTAATTACAGCACATCCATGTCTCAGAATGACGGCTGGTGAAGACGGGGAGTTGGGATGGAAGTCATTAGTCATAGGCAAGCTCATGAACACGACCTATGCCCTTCGTCGGCAAGAAATTGTTGGAGCTCTTGTAGCTCCACGGGTGAGAGATGTCGTGGACAGATGGCCAGCCCTACTTATGGAGTCACAGGTAAAAAAAAATAAAACAAGATGCTGTTCTTTTGATGGCATGGCATGGCATGTAGTCATCAATATACATGCTCTCCCCTACCTTCCTGTTGGGTTGATAACACCAGTTGATTTATACATGTGTAACCACTGATAGGGAAAGAACTATACATGTCCATAAATGGTCATGTATATAGAATTTAGTGATGTGAATCGAATTCACTTAACTATTTTACTGTTTGATTATTTAAATTATTTTACTGTTTACTGTCCCTGTTGAGAGCAATTAATCATCATGACTCTTTAGCATGCCCACTTTGAACATGTCTCTTTTGATTTTTTCCAATATTTAAATGACTGTTGACAATGACAATTATCTTTCTATTTTGACCTTGGTTCTGACCCATCCCTAATCGAATTTCCCTTGGTTCTGCTACCTGCCAACTGAAAACTTATTAAAATGAATTCATAATTCTGTTCCTAATTCATTTTTGTACATTTCTGTGTAATTCTGTCCATATACAGGTGCTACAGGAGTTCCACCGAATCAACAACGTTAACCTGCGCAATCAATTCTACAAGGAGCTGGATAGACACACACCTAAACTCATCACCTTGTTCAGAGAGAAGGCCACCAAGACTGGCAAGATAGCGGAGGAGCTAGGCAAGCTCATGAGGATTTATGACCTTCAGGTGAATTTTTAACTTTGCATCATTCAGAAACAGATTAATAACAGGTTATTTACAGACAACTGTAAGAAGCCATAGTATAAAATTACTGTAATGGATATTTTTTGTCCATCTAGGAACAACGTGATGTACATATGAGACGGGCCCTTGTCCTTCGTGCGCTTCCTGTGTACCTGCGTGAAGATGCCTCCAAGTTCTTCAGGACCTGTAATGTAAGTGTACTGGCCTCACTATCAATCCCTTTGCCTAGCTATTCAGTCAGCTTAAACATATGGCATCACTCAAATAACTCTAGGAGAACCAGGACCTGTTTATGAAGTTTACTTGAGTTGTTATTCTGCAAACTGTAACAAAATGTAAATATTATATAAATGAAAAGGTAAGTATAAAGCATTCCACTAAACAAAAAGTATGTTAACAGGTAGGTGTGAAACTAATATATGGCCAAACTAATATATATATATATATATATATATAGCATATGTAAAGAAAAAAGTTTACATGTAGCTTAGTTGCAGTCTTAGTGCAAAGTGCTAAATGACCGTAATATCACTTCTAGACGACATTAGCATGATTTGTATCCTTGAGGGGCTGAACTCATTCTTGTATTATTTGTGTTTTGTAGTCAGCAGATGGTCCAGACCTCACAGACACTCCGGTGGCTCTCCTGACAGTCGTCTCGGATGACACTACTGACGCGGCCCTCTTCAGCCCTGAGAGCATCTGTATTGTCGTGGAGGATGAAATACTTGTGAGTGGTCCCACAAATCTAGCTGACTCATTTCTCCTGCTCTTTGGGTACATCTATGCACTAGACCTACAGTACCCAAAGAATCTCGAGCTTACATTCACATTTATCCAAAAAGTTGTCATGTGTCTTGAGGACAACAAACCACTGAAAGGGCGTCTACTGACGCTGAAGAATGATTTGTTCAATGAGCGAATCACTCAGAATGGGCTGTTTGTTGAGCTGAGTATTGAGGAAGTCTTTTGTTTATTTTTCCCATCTTTACAAATGTAATCATTTTCCTCTTCTACCTCAGTTTTAAGATGTGACACTGTTTCCATTTTACCTCAGATTTCTACTCAGTACAAAGCCTAAATAACGATACTGAATGTAGCACTGTTTGCCTCTTCTACCTCAGATTTAATACATTGATTGTTAATACATAAATATCACAACATTTGCATATTGCCCAGCCCAAGTTTATGCACTGAATAACTTGTGGAAAATTGTGTTCAATTCATGCACTATACATGTTTAATGTTCTGTTGTCTAATGCCTACCTTGATGTTGCCAGTTGATGTACGGCCCAAAGCCAGTGCTTTATTTGAATGTTTTATTATAAAATAGTGAGTTGCAGCCTTCAAGGTACAGTAAGTGCCAAAATGTTTTTAAACAGTGTTAAATGGCTCCACATTCTAGTAGTTGTCATTGCTGTTGAGGATGGATTGTTTTTTATCCTGAATGCTTTGTGAGGTTTTTATCATAATGTTTACTGAATAATTTGAGATGGAGACCCAAAATACTGAATCTACTGTCTGTAGCAATGATCACTATCAGAATATGGAACTATTAACACTTACTGTACTTTAAAACACATCTTGTTTTGCTGGAGTCATTTCCTTTTCCTTTTGTTTTAATTTATGACAAGCACTTTGTTTTGACTGAGCTCTTTTGACTCGTCCCTTTTAAAAAGCACATTGTGTTGAATAAAAAAAAGTTGTTAAATTGTCACTGTGGTGTTGCCTTCATGTTTTCTAAAATTATTAGCTGATTATAATTGTGTAGTGGGCCAGCATCAGTATTTCAGTTTAGAATTAATTTTGAGTGCATTTACCCCAGATTATGAGTTGAAGAATATTGAAAATTTTGAGTCTATTTCCCACATTGTATGAGTTGAAAAGTATTAAAAAAATTTGAGTGAATTACTCTCTAATTATAGGTTGTGGGATATCAATATTTATAAGATAACATTGAGATAATTTAAGGCAACTGCAAATGTAATTTTTATTTTATGTAAACTTAAAACATTTAAAAACATCACTAAAATATTTTTGTGTAATCTGTTACAAAATAATTTTTGAGTTCTGTGAACTTATTCAGGTTTACAGTGTAAGATGTTTGAGGTTATCATGTTAATTACACTTCATTAGGTGGTAGAGCCAGTGGTCGTCAGGAGAAGTAATGTTACCTTGCCTGGAGAAGGAATGTTGTCCAGTTAGCTCTTTTAGCATTTATGCTAGCATTACAACTAACATCAGCTGAAAAAGTCTTTTCTTTTATAGCTTTATGTTAATGTTTGTTAAAGTAGAGTAAGTTAAAGCAATGCCTGGGTTGCTGTTAAGTCTGAACATATTACAGGACGGGTCAATACCCACATGAAAAAGAGGACTGCCTCGGATATTTATGAATATTACATATTGGTATGTTATCCTTTTTATTGTTTTAATTCTGTGCAGTTTCCAAATGTTGCTTTTTATATTAATATATTTTGTTGTTGTTGTTATGTGTGTGTGTGTGTGTGTGTGGGTGTGTGTGCCCTCTGTAGCTCGAAAAATTGCAGGCCTATTGTCAACACATTTCAATGTTTTTCAGCCCTCTCCTTAAAGGAAAAAAAGTGAAGAGAAGAAAAGAAGGAAATTACATTCAGCACAAAAAAAAAAAAAAAAACAACACTCCAGGGGTCTACTGTAGGAACCGCTTGTGATATCCAATCCGGATCATTACACATTTCAATGTTTTTCAGCCTTTACCTTCAAGTATATGTGGCGCCGGCCTGTCCGCCCTTCAAAAAAAAAAACAAGAGACAGGGCCCATGGCAATATCGATGCCAAATCTGCTAAAAAATGACAAAACATGAGATAAAACACACACTGTGGCCTGCTCCCTTCATTCATTGTGCTTGTAATGTGAAAAGTTTCATGAAATTGACTGAAATTGAGACCAAAACTAAGAAAACCCTGTATTCATTATATAAGCAAAAATTATTACAAGTTCAAGTATCTGAGTATTAATCTAGCTATTTTAATTCAAGACCTGTTCTCCAGTGAGATAATATTCGTTCTGCCATTCTTGGAGACCAGTGTACATTGCCATGTACGGTTTGAAAACTTGCTTCTGATAATTTTGTAAGGTGTGGGAAGTTTTTTTATTATTGTGTTTATATCAGTTTTTGTCTGCAGCTGGTAAATATTTTGAGAAGTTGATCAGCGGTATAACTATCAAAGCTTTTGGAAAGTTTTCTGTGGCCACTTTGAAGATTGTCTCCATTTGCCATTTGACCTGTTCTCTATGTCTGTGTTTTTCAAAATGTGCAGGGCATGGCAAAATTTTGCTCCTGAATAGGACTCTACCTGTACTCTACATTCCATTTTGGCAACTGTGATGACCCTCAGCCCCATGATGTCAACGGCTCCCTGGAGGGCTGGAGGAGTGCTGTGGACTCTTCTACCCGGGCGTACATCAAGGAGCACTATCCCAGTGGAGTCTGTACCATTTATGGGAAAACTATCGACAGACATCTTCTTGTGCATTGAGTGCTATCAGTTTCAACCAAACGTTCACGATGGCAACGTTCAGCTGGTGAGCCACAAAGAGGTCCAGGAGTCCATGTCAATTTCTAATGAGGCTTCAACGGCTAAGGAGTTTAAGATCATGGAGGCTGCAGAGAACGACTATCAGACAGCCATCAACGAGAATTACCAGCCCATGTCGGACACTACCTTCAAAGCCTTACGCCGCCAGCTTCCTGTGACACGCACCAAGATCAATTGGAACAAGATCCTGAGCTACAACATTGGCAAGGAGATGCAGAATGCTTAAAAACAATGAAGTATTTGTAGTAATCTTGCAGTATTGGTGATTACTAGAGTGTGGGAATTACAGTGAAATTTGAGTTGAATGTATAATGTATAATGTATATACATGTACACAGCTAAGATCCTGCGCAGAACCCTCAACCTCCCAGGCCTCTGGTAGAGGACCTGAGCTTGAAGGAGGCACAGTACGGGCGGTATTATCAATATAAAGTCGATGATGCTAGCAAGATAGTGATAGTTTCTATTCACGGTCATCGTAGAGGCCTGGGACTGGGACAACAATGAGGACAAGCTTGCTACATCAGCCTATGCTCCATAAAGACCACATCCAGCTGTTGATCAGGGGAACCACTGGATGTGGTTTTCCAGATTATACATTATAAAAATTATTATACACCAGAAAAGAGATGCTGTTCACTATAATAACGAGGAAACCTTGGGGAGTTGGAAGAGAAAGCCTTTTGGGTGCCTTATAATAATTAATGATAAATGTATTATGTCATATATTTATATATTGTATATTTATATCTTTAATGTTATAAACTGTAAATAAATTCATTCATCATCATTTTCTCAGACAGCATTACGTGGCCTATGAAACCCACAGACAGCTAGGTATTAAACATATACTTGGTAGTAACTGTTGTCAGTCAGTGTCATTAGAGTGTAAAGAGTCACTCATGCATCTGATGTATTGGACTTTAATGTGTAAGATGTGAGTGCATCAATTCAGACAGCCTTTATCTTTATCTATTTTTTTTTTTAAGTTAACAGAAATATTTACTACAACCTTCAGAGGCATCTCAATCTGTGGGTTAGGCAAGCAGGTGGGGAAGGTTAGCAAAAGGGAAAGGATCAGGGCAGGGCTAGAGTAGGTTGTCAAGGAAAGAGAAGCACCTTCCAGATTATGTTCACGGACCACAGCAAGACATTTTACTGTGGCGGGGACAGGGTGGAAGTGGAAGTAAACGAGGAGATGCGTGTGTCTGCAGTGAGGCTGCTGGATCTAGGCTGCACCAAGGTGGAGTACGTTGAAGGCAAGATATATAGCTGATTTCTTTATTTTTTTGTTAATGGCTTTTGTCTAAGATGTTTGAGGTTATCATGTTAATTACACTTCATTAGGTGGTAGAGCCGGTGGTCGTCAGGAGAAGTAATGTTACCTTGCCTGGAGAAGGAATGTTGTCCAGTTAGCTCTTTTAGCATTTATGCTAGCATTACAACTAACGTCAGCTGAAAAAGTCTTTTCTTTTATAGCTTTATGTTAATGTTTGTTAAAGTAGAGTAAGTTAAAGCAATGCCTGGGTTGCTGTTAAGTCTGAACATATTACAGGACGGGTCAATACCCACATGAAAAAGAGGACTGCCTCGGATATTTATGATGAATATTACATATTGGTATGTTATCCTTTTTATTGTTTTAATTCTGTGCAGTTTCCAAATGTTGCTTTTTATATTAATATATTTTGTTGTTGTTGTTATGTGTGTGTGTGTGTGTGTGTGTGTGTGTGTGTGTGCCCTCTGTAGCTCGACCTTGGAGTAAGGGCTGTTTTGTTTATCTCCAAGCCTGGGAGGAAACCTGATTCTTGGGTTTCAGCGGTTTTGGCACCCCGTTGCCAGCTCTCAGAAACCTCAACCACATGTCTGGAGAGGATGAAGAGCCTTTATGACATTGTTATTCAAGGTAAGAATGTCTTATTTATTAAAAGAGGGACCAAGCTTGAACTGTGATGTGGATTTAGGAAGTGATTTTTTTTTTTTTTTTACAAACACATGCAGATAGGCTACCTTTCTCTCTCACTCGGTGCATTTGAATTGAACTGAAGACAACACCCTAAATCAGCAAGACCAACCAAGGCTAACCTGGAGATATCTTGCCACCGAGCAAATTATCCTAACAAAGAGGGAATTCAGGAACAGTGAATAAAGGTTTCCGCTCCATTTTTTAACGAGAACCTTCCATAGCATCAGATTATCTTTGGCTGTAAAGTCTGGTGGGTTTTTGTACTGAAATAAATGACAAATTTTGGCCCCGTAGACTTGAAGTTGGTTACAGTTGAGCTGTGCCTCTAGTACAGTGGAACTAGATGGATTAAGGTGAAAATGTGACCTCCACTGCTTGATACTGGTTTTCACCCCCTTACTTCTCGCATAAGATAAGAGAAGTCATGATAAGAGAAACACTTTATGCAGTGCTCACCCTGCATTGGAAACTTGTTTCTGTTGCTTCTATCCAAGATCTCGCGCTGTTGGTCATGACCCAACATTTATGACCATAGGGTTAGGTTAGGGTTAGAGTTGACTGGGTTGTAAACCGCCTGTTAAACCGAGAGCTTCATCACAACGAGGTGTCTCTTTCATCAAGTGTGGGTGTCCAAAAGGATTTAATACTTTATTGAGCACTGCATAAAGTGTTTCTCTTATCACGACGTAGAAGTAAGGGGGTTGAAGAAGAGGGAGACAGATGAGAAAATGGTGTAGAACAGAGAGCGGAGCACGTGTGATAGCTGGAACAGACCTTGCCGTGTTTATTGTGTATTTTCATACATACTGGACTGTGTAACAGAAGACAGCTTGTGGGTAGTTTTCTGGCATTTATTGACCCCCGCAGAAGGCATAAAACACTTTTTAAGTCTTCTGGACTCTCCCATCTGCACTGCTGCCCCTTAGTTTCTCTGTTATAAAGTATAGTATGGTCAGTGTGTGGTTGATCAACTACTTTCTTTGCAATTCGCTTTAGGAACTGGATTTTACTTGAAATAATTCGCCTCTATTGTGTTTCTTCTTCCTTTAAAGTGTACCTGGCCAGTAATGCACACAGGGCAGTACATTCATCTTCAGTCCCACCTATGTCCAGTTTGTTCAAGACAGATTGCACTTTGCTGTCGAACTGGTTGTCCTTTGTGTCAACAGAGACCTGTTCAACATCTGCAGAGACACGATGGAACTTAACTTCACAGGCCTGGTCACTTTCAACACACTCAACAGTAGAAATGGTGCCTAACCTGGTCCTTGGGCAGAGCCACACATCCTCCTGGGAGAAATTCACAGCCTGGACTGGAATGACATGACTGTTGCTGTCTACAAGTGTTGGGATGACAGCTACACCTGAGGGGAGAGAAGCGTCTGAGGACTGTGGAGTGTTACGACCCCAAAGAAGACTGCTGGACCTTCACCACTCCCATGCAGACACCAAGGGCTCGATTCCAGATGGCGGTGCTTATGGGTCAGCTGTACGTGATTGGAGGATCAAATGGGCATTCTGACGAGCTGGTAAATAAAAATAACTCATAGAGATAAAATTCACAAACACTCAAAATTATTAAACAACAGATTTCAGATTCACAATTTGGAAATAATAATTAAGTGCATTTTTGACTCTGTTACATATGGTAGGAACCACTACTGATATCCAATCTGGATCATTACACATTTCAATGTTTTACAGCCTTTTCCGCCGGGCAGCATGGGAGAGATGACCCTAACCTGGGAGATGAGTTGACCCTGGGAGAGATACCCCTCTGGCAGGGAAAGGCCCACCGCCGCTGACATACACCTGTCAACACCAACCCCTGGACCTCTACATGCCTCCTTGAAGGTGCAGTACCAGCAGGGGGTGATAATTTATTCAGTGCCTACCGACCTGCGGGAAATAGACAGATTATTCCCAGCCCCCTCTCTGCTAGGTAAGATTAAGATATATAGTTGATTTCTTTATTTTTTAATTTGTTAATGGCTTTTGTCTAAGATGTTTGAGGTTATCATGTTAATTACACTTCATTAGGTGGTAGAGCCGGTGGTCGTCAGGAGAAGTAATGTTACCTTGCCTGGAGAAGGAATGTTGTCCAGTTAGCTCTTTTAGCATTTATGCTAGCATTACAACTAACATCAGCTGAAAAAGTCTTTTCTTTTATAGCTTTATGTTAATGTTTGTTAAAGTAGAGTAAGTTAAAGCAATGCCTGGGTTGCTGTTAAGTCTGAACATATTACAGGACGGGTCAATACCCACATGAAAAAGAGGACTGCCTCGGATATTTATGATGAATATTACATATTGGTATGTTATCCTTTTTATTGTTTTAATTCTGTGCAGTTTCCAAATGTTGCTTTTTATATTAATATATTTTGTTGTTGTTGTTATGTGTGTGTGTGTGTGTGTGTGTGTGGGTGTGTGTGCCCTCTGTAGCTCGAAAAATTGCAGGCCTATTGTCAACACATTTCAATGTTTTTCAGCCCTCTCCTTAAAGGAAAAAAAGTGAGGAGAAGAAAAGAAGGAAATTACATTCAGCACAAGAAAAAAAAAAAAAAAACAACACTCCAGGGGTCTACTGTAGGAACCGCTTGTGATATCCAATCCGGATCATTACACATTTCAATGTTTTTCAGCCTTTACCTTCAAGTATATGTGGCGCCGGCCTGTCCGCCCTTCAAAAAAAAAAAACAAGAGACAGGGCCCATGGCAATATCGATGCCAAATCTGCTAAAAAATGACAAAACATGAGATAAAACACACACTGTGGCCTGCTCCCTTCATTCATTGTGCTTGTAATGTGAAAAGTTTCATGAAATTGACTGAAATTGAGACCAAAACTAAGAAAACCCTGTATTCATTATATAAGCAAAAATTATTACAAGTTCAAGTATCTGAGTATTAATCTAGCTATTTTAATTCAAGACCTGTTCTCCAGTGAGATAATATTCGTTCTGCCATTCTTGGAGACCAGTGTACATTGCCATGTACGGTTTGAAAACTTGCTTCTGATAATTTTGTAAGGTGTGGGAAGTTTTTTATTATTGTGTTTATATCAGTTTTTGTCTGCAGCTGGTAAATATTTTGAGAAGTTGATCAGCGGTATAACTATCAAAGCTTTTGGAAAGTTTTCTGTGGCCACTTTGAAGATTGTCTCCATTTGCCATTTGACCTGTTCTCTATGTCTGCTGTTTTTCTCATTGATTCCAAATGAAAGTATGACTTTGCGGACTTGGTCTGTTTTGTCTGTGTTTTTCAAAATGTGCAGGGCATGGCAAAATTTTGCTCCTGGATAGGACTCTACCTGTACTCTACATTCCATTTTGGCAACCATGATGACCCTCAGCCCCATGATGTCAACGGCTCCCTGGAGGGCTGGAGGAGTGCTGTGGACTCTTCTACCCGGGCGTACATCAAGGAGCACTATCCCAGTGGAGTCTGTACCATTTATGGGAAAACTATCGACAGACATCTTCTTGTGCATTGAGTGCTATCAGTTTCAACCAAACGTTCACCATGGCAACGTTCAGCTGGTGAGCCACAAAGAGGTCCAGGAGTCCATGTCAATTTCTAATTATGCTTCAACTGCTAAGGAGTTTAAGATCATGGAGGCTGCAGAGAACGACTATCAGACGGCCATCAACGAGAATTACCAGGCCATGTTGGACACTAACTTCAAAGCCTTATGCCGCCAGCTTCCTGTGACACGCACCAAGATCAACTGGAACAAGATCCTGAGCTACAAAATTTGCAAGGAGATGCAGAATGCTTAAAAACAATGGAGAACATAACACACAAGTCCCCCCCACCCACCCCGCCCCCTCCCAAACAACGTCGCATGACTGGATAGTTTTATCGTCTTTGTACAAAAATTAGAGAAAGGGGGACAAAGAAAGGTTTGGTCTCACAATAAGATGTCACATTACACATTGGATGTCTACTTTTAGCAATGTTATTTTCTTTTCATACAGACACTGTTAACTCTCCTGTTGTGTAAGATGTGAGTGCATCAACTCAGACAGCCTTTATCTTCATCGTTTTTTTTTTGTAATTTTTTTTTTAGGTTAACAGAAATATTTACTACAACCTTCAGAGGCATCTCAATCTGTGGGTTAGGCAAGCAGGTGGGGAAGGTTAGCAAAAGGGAAAGGATCAGGGCAGGGCTAGAGTAGGTTGTCAAGGAAAGAGAAGCACCTTCCAGATTATGTTCACGGACCACAGCAAGACGTTTTACTGTGGCGGGGACAGGGTGGAAGTGGAAGTAAACGAGGAGATGCGTGTGTCTGCAGTGAGGCTGCTGGATCTAGGCTGCACCAAGGTGGAGTACGTTGAAGGCAAGATATATAGCTGATTTCTTTATTTTTTTGTTAATGGCTTTTGTCTAAGCTGTTTGAGGTTATCATGTTAATTACACTTCATTAGGTGGTAGAGCCGGTGGTCGTCAGGAGAAGTAATGTTACCTTGCCTGGAGAAGGAATGTTGTCCAGTTAGCTCTTTTAGCATTTATGCTAGCATTACAACTAACATCAGCTGAAAAAGTCTTTTCTTTTATAGCTTTATGTTAATGTTTGTTAAAGTAGAGTAAGTTAAAGCAATGCCTGGGTTGCTGTTAAGTCTGAACATATTACAGGACGGGTCAATACCCACATGAAAAAGAGGACTGCCTCGGATATTTATAATGAATATTACATATTGGTATGTTATCCTTTTTATTGTTTTAATTCTGTGCAGTTTCCAAATGTTGCTTTTTATATTAATATATTTTGTTGTTGTTGTTATGTGTGTGTGTGTGTGTGTGTGTGTGTGTGTGTGTGCCCTCTGTAGCTCGAAAAATTGCAGGCCCTTGGAGTAAGGGCTGTTTTGTTTATCTCCAAGCCTGGGAGGAAAACTGATTCTTGGGTTTCAGCGGTTTTGGCACCCCGTTGCCAGCTCTCAGAAACCTCAACCACATGTCTGGAGAGGATGAAGAGCCTTTATGACATTGTTATTCAAGGTAAGAATGTCTTATTTATTAAAAGAGGGACCAAGCTTGAACTCTGATGTGGATTTAGGAAGTGATTTTTTTTTTTTTTTTTTTACAAGCACATGCAGATAGGCTACCTTTCTCTCTCACTCGGTGCATTTGAATTGAACTGAAGACAACACCCTAAATCAGCAAGACCAACCAAGGCTAACCTGGAGATATCTTGCCACCGAGCAAATTATCCTAACAAAGAGGGAATTCAGGAACAGTGAATAAAGGTTTCTGCTCCATTTTTTAACGAGAACCTTCCATAGCATCAGATTATCTTTGGCTGTAAAGTCTGGTGGGTTTTTGTACTGAAATAAATGACAAATTTTGGCCCCGTAGACTTGAAGTTGGTTACAGTTGAGCTGTGCCTCTAGTACAGTGGAACTAGATGGATTAAGGTGAAAATGTGACCTCCACTGCTTGATACTGGTTTTCACCCCCTTACTTCTCGCATAAGATAAGAGAAGTCATGATAAGAGAAACACTTTATGCAGTGCTCACCCTGCATTGGAAACTTGTTTCTGTTGCTTCTATCCAAGATCTCGCGCTGTTGGTCATGACCCAACATTTATGACCATAGGGTTAGGTTAGGGTTAGAGTTGACTGGGTTGTAAACCGCCTGTTAAACCGAGAGCTTCATCACAACGAGGTGTCTCTTTCATCAAGTGTGGGTGTCCAAAAGGATTTAATACTTTATTGAGCACTGCATAAAGTGTTTCTCTTATCACGACGTAGAAGTAAGGGGGTTGAAGAAGAGGGAGACAGATGAGAAAATGGTGTAGAACAGAGAGCGGAGCACGTGTGATAGCTGGAACAGACCTTGCCGTGTTTATTGTGTATTTTCATACATACTGGACTGTGTAACAGAAGACAGCTTGTGGGTAGTTTTCTGGCATTTATTGACCCCCGCAGAAGGCATAAAACACTTTTTAAGTCTTCTGGACTCTCCCATCTGCACTGCTGCCCCTTAGTTTCTCTGTTATAAAGTATAGTATGGTCAGTGTGTGGTTGATCAACTACTTTCTTTGCAATTCGCTTTAGGAACTGGATTTTACTTGAAATAATTCGCCTCTATTGTGTTTCTTCTTCCTTTAAAGTGTACCTGGCCAGTAATGCACACAGGGCAGTACATTCATCTTCAGTCCCACCTATGTCCAGTTTGTTCAAGACAGATTGCACTTTGCTGTCGAACTGGTTGTCCTTTGTGTCAACAGAGACCTGTTCAACATCTGCAGAGACACGATGGAACTTAACTTCACAGGCCTGGTCACTTTCAACACACTCAACAGTAGAAATGGTGCCTAACCTGGTCCTTGGGCAGAGCCACACATCCTCCTGGGAGAAATTCACAGCCTGGACTGGAATGACATGACTGTTGCTGTCTACAAGTGTTGGGATGACAGCTACACCTGAGGGGAGAGAAGCGTCTGAGGACTGTGGAGTGTTACGACCCCAAAGAAGACTGCTGGACCTTCACCACTCCCATGCAGACACCAAGGGCTCGATTCCAGATGGCGGTGCTTATGGGTCAGCTGTACGTGATTGGAGGATCAAATGGGCATTCTGACGAGCTGGTAAATAAAAATAACTCATAGAGATAAAATTCACAAACACTCAAAATTATTAAACAACAGATTTCAGATTCACAATTTGGAAATAATAATTAAGTGCATTTTTGACTCTGTTACATATGGTAGGAACCACTACTGATATCCAATCTGGATCGTTACACATTTCAATGTTTTTCAGCCTTTTCCGCCGGGCAGCATGGGAGAGATGACCCTAACCTGGGAGATGAGTTGACCCTGGGAGAGATACCCCTCTGGCAGGGAAAGGCCCACCGCCGCTGACATACACCTGTCAACACCAACCCCTGGACCTCTACATGCCTCCTTGAAGGTGCAGTACCAGCAGGGGGTGATAATTTATTCAGTGCCTACCGACCTGCGGGAAATAGACAGATTATTCCCAGCCCCCTCTCTGCTAGGTAAGATTAAGATATATAGTTGATTTCTTTTTTAATTTGTTAATGGCTTTTGTCTAAGATGTTTGAGGTTATCATGTTAATTACACTTCATTAGGTGGTAGAGCCAGTGGTCGTCAGGAGAAGTAATGTTACCTTGCCTGGAGAAGGAATGTTGTCCAGTTAGCTCTTTTAGCATTTATGCTAGCATTACAGCTAACATCTCCCTGCTTCTTGCCACTGCTGCCACCTGCCCTCATTTCCAATGCAGCAGCAACCATGACAGGCATCGCTGCTGCTTCTCTCTTTTCCAATTCTTGCAGGTTCAGGGACTGCGGACTTCATTTCAACTCTCTGGCTGAGCTCATCGTGCACATCGAGGATAACCACATTGACACAGACCCCCGTCTAATGGAGAAACCATTTAAATTAACCCAGGAAGATCAGAGATCAGGAAAATGTGACAGCCAAAACATGGTTTCCTCTCCTAAATTCTCTCTCTTAAACTCTCTGCAGTTCTTTGAAATATTACCCCCTACTCTATTCCTCCCCAACCCTGTCCCAGAGCCTGAGTGGCTGTGGAGAGATCAATGACAACGGAGACATTTTCAAATAGTCTTGCCACAGGCAAGACTTTCCCCATCCCACCAACACCCTCTTTTCTGTAACCCTTACCCTAAAACAGGGGTCGGGAACCTATGGCTTGCGAGCCAGATGTGGCTCTTTTGATGACTGCATCTGGCTCTCAGATAGATCTTAGCTAACATTTCTTAACGCAATAAGTAATGAATAATTCCGCTGATATTCAAGTAAAACATTACAGTGTTAAAAATAATCTTTAAAAAAAACATTCTCATGCATTTTAATCCATACATTAATTTTTTACCGCACCTGTCCAGGGTTGCGGTGGAACCAATCACATCTGTCCTTCGGGGTACGGGAGGGTCCGACACCTCTGTTTTTATTGGATTATATGCGGTAGCCTACCCCAGTCATTGTGAGGTAAAGAAGTAAACTTCCCGCCGTTTAATCAGCAAGTCAGCTAGCTGATTTATGCAGAGCAAACCCTTTTGATGAAGAAGATGGCGAAAAGAAAAAAGGATGAGGAGTACCGTACATTTCAGCACGAATGGACAGAGGAATTCGCCTTTGTGGAGAGAGCAGGGACCGCGGTGTGTCTAATATGCAATGATAAAATTTCATCGATGAAACGGTCAAATATAAAGCGACACTTCGACACACGCCATGCCACATTTGCATCGAAATATCCATCGGGGGACAGCAGGAAGAAGGCCTGCCAAGAGCTACTAAACAGAGTGCAAGCCAGTCAGCAGCAACTCCGTGTATGGACCCAACAAGGTGACGGGAATTCGGCTAGCTTTGCTGGTTCTTTAGCAATAGTGAGGAACGGAAAGCCATTCACAGACGGCGAGTTTGCCAAAACATTCATGCTTGATGTGGCTAATGAACTTTTTGATGACTTTGCGAATAAAGATAAGATAATCAAACGAATAAAAGACATGCCTTTGTCAGCAAGAACTGTTCACAATCGTACCATCATGATGGCAAATCAAGTGGAGGAAAAACAAGTGAAGGACATAAATGCAGCGACTTACTTTTCCCTCGCTTTGGATGAGTCAACAGACGTAAGCCATTTATCCCAGTTCAGTGTGATTGCAAGGTATGCTGCCGGTGACACACTGCGTGAGGAAAGTCTTGCTGTTTTGCCAATGAAAGCCTCAACAAGAGGAGAGGATTTATTCAAGTCTTTCATGGAGTTCGCAAAAGAAAAAAATCTACAGATGGATAAACTTATTTCGGTGTGTACCGATGGAGCGCCGTGTATGGTGGGGAAAAACAGAGGATTTGTAGCGCTTCTTCGTGAAAATGAAAACAGACCCATCCTAAGTTTTCATTGCATTTTACATCAGGAGGCGCTTTGTGCTCAACTGTGTGACAAGCAGCTTGGTGAGGTGATGTCGCTGGTCATTCGGGTTGTTAACTTCATTGTTGCCCGAGCTTTAAATGATCGCCAGTTTAAAACACTGCTGGATGAAGTTGGGAGTAATTATCCCGGCCTGCTCTTGCACAGCAATGTGCGTTGGTTGTCAAGAGGGAAGGTGCTTAGCCGTTTTGCGGATTGCCTGAGCGAAATCCGGACTTTTCTTGAGATGAAAGACATCGAGCATCCTGAGCTAGCTAATACTGAGTGGCTCCTGAAGTTTTACTATCTCGTGGACATGAATGAACATCTGAACCAGCTCAATGTGAAAATGCAAGGCATTGGAAATACAGTCTTATCCCTTCAACAAGCAGTGTTTGCATTTGAAAACAAGCTGGAGCTCTTTATCGTGGACATTGAAACAGGTCGTTTACTGCACTTTGAAAAACTGAGAGAATTTAAAGCTGCGTGCACAGCAAGTGACACCACTCAACATTTTGATCTCCAGCAGCTAGCTGGCTTCACATCTGATCTCCTGCAGTCATTCAAAGCACGCTTCGGAGAATTTCGTGAGCACACTTGTCTTTTTAAGTTCATCACTCATCCACACGAGTGTGCAGTGGACAAAGTCGACCTGCGTTACATCCCTGGTGTCTCTATCAGAGATTTTGAGGTAGAAGTTGCTGACCTGAAGGCCTCAGACATGTGGGTGAATAAGTTCAAATCACTGAATGAAGATTTGGAAAGACTTGCACGACAGCAAGCAGAGCTGGCAAGCAAACACAAGTGGACAGAACTGAAAAAACTTCAACCCGCAGACCAGCTGATTGTCCAAACTTGGAACGCGCTTCCTGTCACATACCACACACTGCAGCGTGTGAGTATTGCCGTACTGACCATGTTTGGCTCTACGTATGCATGTGAGCAGTGATTCTCACATCTAAAAAACATCAAGAGCAACCTACGATCACGTTTAACAGATGAAAGCCTCAACGCCTGCATGAAGCTTAACCTCACCACGTATCAACCAGACTACAAAGCCATCAGCAAAACCATGCAGCAGCAGAAGTCGCATTAATGGTAAGAAGTATTTTATGTATTGGATAGCTTCAGTATAACAACGTTATTAAAAAAGAATAATTTCAGAGACCTTTTTATACTCTAAAATTGTTGGTCTTGTTTAAAAATTCACACATTTAGTTGTATTCAGAGTTAAAAAATATTGTATGGCTCTCACGGAAGTACATTTTAAAATATGTGACTTTTTTGGCTCTCTCAGCTAAAAAGGTTCCCGACCCCTGCCCTAAAACCTTGTAACAATGACCCTCTGTCCCTCCCCAACCCTGTCCCAAAGCGTGAGTAGCTGTGGAGAGGCCAAAGAGAGGCTTGGGCTGGGGGTAGAGAGGCATGGGGGTCCTGGGGAGGCCTGGTGGGTGTTTCCCGGCAGGAGGGAGGTTTAGGCCGGGGATAGAGGTCCGGTGTGGGAGTTGGCTGCTGTCTCTGATCTGCAGTTATTGTTTGCCCCGGCCTGAGAGGGCAACCCAGTATCACAGACAAGTGTGTAATACACCCGCTGGTCCATAGGGGATTCCGTGTCAGGGTCACGGTTTACTTCACTTAGGCGTGTAAAGGACACACCTCCTTGAAGGTGCGGTACCAGCAGGGGGGGATAATTTATTCGATGCCTACAGACCCGCGAGAAATATACCGATTATTCCCAGCCCAGAGAAGCACCTTCCAGATTATGTTCACGGACCACAGCAAGACGTTTTACTGTGGCGGGGACAGGGTGGAAGTGGAAGTAAACGAGGAGATGCGTGTGTCTGCAGTGAGGCTGCTGGATCTAGGCTGCACCAAGGTGGAGTACGTTGAAGGCAAGATATATAGCTGATTTCTTTATTTTTTGTTAATGGCTTTTGTCTAAGATGTTTGAGGTTATCATGTTAATTACACTTCATTAGGTGGTAGAGCCGGTGGTCGTCAGGAGAAGTAATGTTACCTTGCCTGGAGAAGGAATGTTGTCCAGTTAGCTCTTTTAGCATTTATGCTAGCATTACAACTAACATCAGCTGAAAAAGTCTTTTCTTTTATAGCTTTATGTTAATGTTTGTTAAAGTAGAGTAAGTTAAAGCAATGCCTGGGTTGCTGTTAAGTCTGAACATATTACAGGACGGGTCAATACCCACATGAAAAAGAGGACTGCCTCGGATATTTATGATGAATATTACATATTGGTATGTTATCCTTTTTATTGTTTTAATTCTGTGCAGTTTCCAAATGTTGCTTTTTATATTAATATATTTTGTTGTTGTTGTTATGTGTGTGTGTGTGTGTGTGTGTGTGTGCGCCCTCTGTAGCTCGAAAAATTGCTGGCCCTTGGAGTAAGGGCTGTTTTGTTTATCTCCAAGCCTGGGAGGAAACCTGATTCTTGGGTTTCAGCGGTTTTGGCACCCCGTTGCCAGCTCTCAGAAACCTCAACCACATGTCTGGAGAGGATGAAGAGCCTTTATGACATTGTTATTCAAGGTAAGAATGTCTTATTTATTAAAAGAGGGACCAAGCTTGAACTCTGATGTGGATTTAGGAAGTGATTTTTTTTTTTTTTTTTTTACAAGCACATGCAGATAGGCTACCTTTCTCTCTCACTCGGTGCATTTGAATTGAACTGAAGACAACACCCTAAATCAGCAAGACCAACCAAGGCTAACCTGGAGATATCTTGCCACCGAGCAAATTATCCTAACAAAGAGGGAATTCAGGAACAGTGAATAAAGGTTTCTGCTCCATTTTTTAACGAGAACCTTCCATAGCATCAGATTATCTTTGGCTGTAAAGTCTGGTGGGTTTTTGTACTGAAATAAATGACAAATTTTGGCCCCGTAGACTTGAAGTTGGTTACAGTTGAGCTGTGCCTCTAGTACAGTGGAACTAGATGGATTAAGGTGAAAATGTGCAAATGTGTTGCTTTAGGAACTGGATTTTACTTGAAATAATTCACCTCTATTGTGTTTCTTCTTCCTTTAAAGTGTACCTGGCCAGTAATGCACACAGGGCAGTACATTCATCTTCAGTCCCACCTATGTCCAGTTTGTTCAAGACAGATTGCACTTTGCTGTCGAACTGGTTGTCCTTTGTGTCAACAGAGACCTGTTCAACATCTGCAGAGACGCGATGGAACTTAACTTCACAGGCCTGGTCACTTTCAACACACTCAACAGTAGAAATGGTGCCTAACCTGGTCCTTGGGCATAGCCGCACATCCTCCTGGGAGAAATTCACAGCCTGGACTGGAAGGACATGACTGTTGCTGTCTACAAGTGTTGGGATGACAGCTACACCTGAGGGGAGAGAAGCGTCTGAGGACTGTGGAGTGTTACGACCCCAAAGAAGACTGCTGGACCTTCACCACTCCCATGCAGACACCAAGGGCTCGATTCCAGATGGCGGTGCTTATGGGTCAGCTGTACGTGATTGGAGGATCAAATGGGCATTCTGACGAGCTGGTAAATAAAAATAACTCATAGAGATAAAATTCACAAACACTCAAAATTATTAAACAACAGATTTCAGATTCACAATTTGGAAATAATAATTAAGTGCATTTTTGACTCTGTTACATATGGTAGGAACCACTACTGATATCCAATCTGGATCATTACACATTTCAATGTTTTTCAGCCTTTTCCGCCGGGCAGCATGGGAGAGATGACCCTAACCTGGGAGATGAGTTGACCCTGGGAGAGATACCCCTCTGGCAGGGAAAGGCCCACCGCCGCTGACATACACCTGTCAACACCAACCCCTGGACCTCTACATGCCTCCTTGAAGGTGCAGTACCAGCAGGGGGTGATAATTTATTCAGTGCCTACCGACCTGCGGGAAATAGACAGATTATTCCCAGCCCCCTCTCTGCTAGGTAAGATTAAGATATATAGTTGATTTCTTTTTTAATTTGTTAATGGCTTTTGTCTAAGATGTTTGAGGTTATCATGTTAATTACACTTCATTAGGTGGTAGAGCCAGTGGTCGTCAGGAGAAGTAATGTTACCTTGCCTGGAGAAGGAATGTTGTCCAGTTAGCTCTTTTAGCATTTATGCTAGCATTACAGCTAACATCTCCCTGCTTCTTGCCACTGCTGCCACCTGCCCTCATTTCCAATGCAGCAGCAACCATGACAGGCATCGCTGCTGCTTCTCTCTTTTCCAATTCTTGCAGGTTCAGGGACTGCGGACTTCATTTCAACTCTCTGGCTGAGCTCATCGTGCACATCGAGGATAACCACATTGACACAGACCCCCGTCTAATGGAGAAACCATTTAAATTAACCCAGGAAGATCAGAGATCAGGAAAATGTGACAGCCAAAACATGGTTTCCTCTCCTAAATTCTCTCTCTTAAACTCTCTGCAGTTCTTTGAAATATTACCCCCTACTCTATTCCTCCCCAACCCTGTCCCAGAGCCTGAGTGGCTGTGGAGAGATCAATGACAACGGAGACATTTTCAAATAGTCTTGCCACAGGCAAGACTTTCCCCATCCCACCAACACCCTCTTTTCTGTAACCCTTACCCTAAAACAGGGGTCGGGAACCTATGGCTTGCGAGCCAGATGTGGCTCTTTTGATGACTGCATCTGGCTCTCAGATAGATCTTAGCTAACATTTCTTAACGCAATAAGTAATGAATAATTCCGCTGATATTCAAGTAAAACATTACAGTGTTAAAAATAATCTTTAAAAAAAACATTCTCATGCATTTTAATCCATACATTAATTTTTCACCGCACCTGTCCAGGGTTGCGGTGGAACCAATCACATCTGTCCTTCGGGGTACGGGAGGGTCCGACACCTCTGTTTTTATTGGATTATATGCGGTAGCCTACCCCAGTCATTGTGAGGTAAAGAAGTAAACTTCCCGCCGTTTAATCAGCAAGTCAGCTAGCTGATTTATGCAGAGCAAACCCTTTTGATGAAGAAGATGGCGAAAAGAAAAAAGGATGAGGAGTACCGTACATTTCAGCACGAATGGACAGAGGAATTCGCCTTTGTGGAGAGAGCAGGGACCGCGGTGTGTCTAATATGCAATGATAAAATTTCATCGATGAAACGGTCAAATATAAAGCGACACTTCGACACACACCATGCCACATTTGCATCGAAATATCCATCGGGGGACAGCAGGAAGAAGGCCTGCCAAGAGCTACTAAACAGAGTGCAAGCCAGTCAGCAGCAACTCCGTGTATGGACCCAACAAGGTGACGGGAATTCGGCTAGCTTTGCTGGTTCTTTAGCAATAGTGAGGAACGGAAAGCCATTCACAGACGGCGAGTTTGCCAAAACATTCATGCTTGATGTGGCTAATGAACTTTTTGATGACTTTGCGAATAAAGATAAGATAATCAAACGAATAAAAGACATGCCTTTGTCAGCAAGAACTGTTCACGATCGTACCATCATGATGGCAAATCAAGTGGAGGAAAAACAAGTGAAGGACATAAATGCAGCGACTTACTTTTCCCTCGCTTTGGATGAGTCAACAGACGTAAGCCATTTATCCCAGTTCAGTGTGATTGCAAGGTATGCTGCCGGTGACACACTGCGTGAGGAAAGTCTTGCTGTTTTGCCAATGAAAGCCTCAACAAGAGGAGAGGATTTATTCAAGTCTTTCATGGAGTTCGCAAAAGAAAAAAATCTACAGATGGATAAACTTATTTCGGTGTGTACCGATGGAGCGCCGTGTATGGTGGGGAAAAACAGAGGATTTGTAGCGCTTCTTCGTGAAAATGAAAACAGACCCATCCTAAGTTTTCATTGCATTTTACATCAGGAGGCGCTTTGTGCTCAACTGTGTGACAAGCAGCTTGGTGAGGTGATGTCGCTGGTCATTCGGGTTGTTAACTTCATTGTTGCCCGAGCTTTAAATGATCGCCAGTTTAAAACACTGCTGGATGAAGTTGGGAGTAATTATCCCGGCCTGCTCTTGCACAGCAATGTGCGTTGGTTGTCAAGAGGGAAGGTGCTTAGCCGTTTTGCGGATTGCCTGAGCGAAATCCGGACTTTTCTTGAGATGAAAGACATCGAGCATCCTGAGCTAGCTAATACTGAGTGGCTCCTGAAGTTTTACTATCTCGTGGACATGAATGAACATCTGAACCAGCTCAATGTGAAAATGCAAGGCATTGGAAATACAGTCTTATCCCTTCAACAAGCAGTGTTTGCATTTGAAAACAAGCTGGAGCTCTTTATCGTGGACATTGAAACAGGTCGTTTACTGCACTTTGAAAAACTGAGAGAATTTAAAGCTGCGTGCACAGCAAGTGACACCACTCAACATTTTGATCTCCAGCAGCTAGCTGGCTTCACATCTGATCTCCTGCAGTCATTCAAAGCACGCTTCGGAGAATTTCGTGAGCACACTTGTCTTTTTAAGTTCATCACTCATCCACACGAGTGTGCAGTGGACAAAGTCGACCTGAGTTACATCCCTGGTGTCTCTATCAGAGATTTTGAGGTAGAAGTTGCTGACCTGAAGGCCTCAGACATGTGGGTGAATAAGTTCAAATCACTGAATGAAGATTTGGAAAGACTTGCACGACAGCAAGCAGAGCTGGCAAGCAAACACAAGTGGACAGAACTGAAAAAACTTCAACCCGCAGACCAGCTGATTGTCCAAACTTGGAACACGCTTCCTGTCACATACCACACACTGCAGCGTGTGAGTATTGCCGTACTGACCATGTTTGGCTCTACGTATGCATGTGAGCAGTGATTCTCACATCTAAAAAACATCAAGAGCAACCTACGATCACGTTTAACAGATGAAAGCCTCAACGCCTGCATGAAGCTTAACCTCACCACGTATCAACCAGACTACAAAGCCATCAGCAAAACCATGCAGCAGCAGAAGTCGCATTAATGGTAAGAAGTATTTTATGTATTGGATAGCTTCAGTATAACAACGTTATTAAAAAAGAATAATTTCAGAGACCTTTTTATACTCTAAAATTGTTGGTCTTGTTTAAAAATTCACACATTTAGTTGTATTCAGAGTTAAAAAATATTGTATGGCTCTCACGGAAGTACATTTTAAAATATGTGACTTTTTTGGCTCTCTCAGCTAAAAAGGTTCCCGACCCCTGCCCTAAAACCTTGTAACAATGACCCTCTGTCCCTCCCCAACCCTGTCCCAAAGCGTGAGTAGCTGTGGAGAGGCCAAAGAGAGGCTTGGGCTGGGGGTAGAGAGGCATGGGGGTCCTGGGGAGGCCTGGTGGGTGTTTCCCGGCAGGAGGGAGGTTTAGGCCGGGGATAGAGGTCCGGTGTGGGAGTTGGCTGCTGTCTCTGATCTGCAGTTATTGTTTGCCCCGGCCTGAGAGGGCAACCCAGTATCACAGACAAGTGTGTAATACACCCGCTGGTCCATAGGGGATTCCGTGTCAGGGTCACGGTTTACTTCACTTAGGCGTGTAAAGGACACACCTCCTTGAAGGTGCGGTACCAGCAGGGGGGGATAATTTATTCGATGCCTACAGACCCGCGGGAAATATACCGATTATTCCCAGCCCAGAGAAGCACCTTCCAGATTATGTTCACGGACCACAGCAAGACGTTTTACTGTGGCGGGGACAGGGTGGAAGTGGAAGTAAACGAGGAGATGCGTGTGTCTGCAGTGAGGCTGCTGGATCTAGGCTGCACCAAGGTGGAGTACGTTGAAGGCAAGATATATAGCTGATTTCTTTATTTTTTGTTAATGGCTTTTGTCTAAGATGTTTGAGGTTATCATGTTAATTACACTTCATTAGGTGGTAGAGCCGGTGGTCGTCAGGAGAAGTAATGTTACCTTGCCTGGAGAAGGAATGTTGTCCAGTTAGCTCTTTTAGCATTTATGCTAGCATTACAACTAACATCAGCTGAAAAAGTCTTTTCTTTTATAGCTTTATGTTAATGTTTGTTAAAGTAGAGTAAGTTAAAGCAATGCCTGGGTTGCTGTTAAGTCTGAACATATTACAGGACGGGTCAATACCCACATGAAAAAGAGGACTGCCTCGGATATTTATGATGAATATTACATATTGGTATGTTATCCTTTTTATTGTTTTAATTCTGTGCAGTTTCCAAATGTTGCTTTTTATATTAATATATTTTGTTGTTGTTGTTATGTGTGTGTGTGTGTGTGTGGGTGTGTGTGCCCTCTGTAGCTCGAAAAATTGCAGGCCTATTGTCAACACATTTCAATGTTTTTCAGCCCTCTCCTTAAAGGAAAAAAAGTGAGGAGAAGAAAAGAAGGAAATTACATTCAGCACAAAAAAAAAAAAAAAAAAAACACTCCAGGGGTCTACTGTAGGAACCGCTTGTGATATCCAATCCGGATCATTACACATTTCAATGTTTTTCAGCCTTTACCTTCAAGTATATGTGGCGCCGGCCTGTCCGCCCTTCAAAAAAAAAAACAAGAGACAGGGCCCATGGCAATATTGATGCCAAATCTGCTAAAATATGACAAAACATGAGATAAAACACACACTGTGGCCTGCTCCCTTCATTCATTGTGCTTGTAATGTGAAAAGTTTCATGAAATTGACTGGAATTGAGACCAAAACTAAGAAAACCCTGTATTCATTATATAAGCAAAAATTATTACAAGTTCAAGTATCTGAGTATTAATCTAGCTATTTTAATTCAAGACCTGTTCTCCAGTGAGATAATATTCGTTCTGCCATTCTTGGAGACCAGTGTACATTGCCATGTACGGTTTGAAAACTTGCTTCTGATAATTTTGTAAGGTGTGGGAAGTTTTTTTATTATTGTGTTTATATCAGTTTTTGTCTGCAGCTGGTAAATATTTTGAGAAGTTGATCAGCGGTATAACTATCAAAGCTTTTGGAAAGTTTTCTGTGGCCACTTTGAAGATTGTCTCCATTTGCCATTTGACCTGTTCTCTATGTCTGTGTTTTTCAAAATGTGCAGGGCATGGCAAAATTTTGCTCCTGAATAGGACTCTACCTGTACTCTACATTCCATTTTGGCAACCATGATGACCCTCAGCCCCATGATGTCAACGGCTCCCTGGAGGGCTGGAGGAGTGCTGTGGACTCTTCTACCCGGGCGTACATCAAGGAGCACTATCCCAGTGGAGTCTGTACCATTTATGGGAAAACTATCGACAGACATCTTCTTGTGCATTGAGTGCTATCAGTTTCAACCAAACGTTCACGATGGCAACGTTCAGCTGGTGAGCCACAAAGAGGTCCAGGAGTCCATGTCAATTTCTAATGAGGCTTCAACGGCTAAGGAGTTTAAGATCATGGAGGCTGCAGAGAACGACTATCAGACGGCCATCAACGAGAATTACCAGCCCATGTCGGACACTACCTTCAAAGCCTTACGCCGCCAGCTTCCTGTGACACGCACCAAGATCAACTGGAACAAGATCCTGAGCTACAACATTGGCAAGGAGATGCAGAATGCTTAAAAACAATGGAGTATTTGTAGTAATCTTGCAGTATTGGTGATTACTAGAGTGTGGGAATTACAGTGAAATTTGAGTTGAATGTATAATGTATAATGTATATACATGTACACAGCTAAGATCCTGCGCAGAACCCTCAACCTCCCAGGCCTCTGGTAGAGGACCTGAGCTTGAAGGAGGCACAGTACGGGCGGTATTATCAATATAAAGTCGATGATGCTAGCAAGATAGTGATAGTTTCTATTCACGGTCATCGTAGAGGCCTGGGACTGGGACAACAATGAGGACAAGCTTTCTACATCAGCCTATGCTCCATAAAGACCACATCCAGCTGTTGATCAGGGGAACCACTGGATGTGGTTTTCCAGATTATACATTATAAAAATTATTATACACCAGAAAAGAGATGCTGTTCACTATAATAACGAGGAAACCTTGGGGAGTTGGAAGAGAAAGCCTTTTGGGTGCCTTATAATAATTAATGATAAATGTATTATGTCATATATTTATATATTGTATATTTATATCTTTAATGTTATAAACTGTAAATAAATTCATTCATCATCATTTTCTCAGACAGCATTACGTGGCCTATGAAACCCACAGACAGCTAGGTATTAAACATATACTTGGTAGTAACTGTTGTCAGTCAGTGTCATTAGAGTGTAAAGAGTCACTCATGCATCTGATGTATTGGACTTTAATGTGTAAGATGTGAGTGCATCAATTCAGACAGCTTTTATCTATTTTTTTTTTAAGTTAACAGAAATATTAACTACAACCTTCAGAGGCATCTCAATCTGTGGGTTAGGCAAGCAGGTGGGGAAGGTTAGGTGTAGGGACAGGATCAGGGCAGGGCTAGAGAAGGTTGTCAAGGAATGTGAAGCACCTTCCAGATTATCTTCACGGACCACAGCAAGACTTTTTACTGTGGCGGGGACAGGCAAGTGGAGGTGAACGAGGAGATGCATGTGTCCGCAGTGAGGCTGCTGGGTCTAGGCTGCACCAAGGTGGAGTACGCTGAAGGCAAGCAGCTATTGTTAGCAGTTATTCCCATGGCCCACTGTGTTAATCCCATGACCCACCGGGCAGCATGGGAGAGATGACCCTAACCTGGGAGATGAGATGACCCTGGGAGAGATAACCCTCTGGCAGGGAAAGGCCCACCGCCGCTGACGTACACCTGTCAACACCAACCCCTGGACCTCTACCCTCAGCCTAACCCCCTCTCAGGCTGGGGAAGACAATAATCGCAGATCAGGGAAAGCAGCCAACACCCACACTGGACCTCTACCCCCAGCCTAAACCTTCCTCCGGCCAGGAAACAACCACCAGGCCTCCCCAGGACCCCCATGCCTCTCTACCCCCGGCCCAAGCCTCTCTCTGGCCTCTCCACAACTACTCAGGCTTTGGGACAGGGTTGGGGAGGGATAGAGGGTCTGTTTTGCAGAGAATTTAGGAGAGGAAACCATGTTTTGGCTGTCACATTTCCTGACCTCTGACCTTCCTGGGTTACTTTAAATGGTTTCAATTAAAAAAAAACAAAAAAACATTTGTAGTGGAGAAAGAATTTCACACTGAGTAATTTGATGTATACTTTGTTGTAGTTTATAATAAAGTTGCTGTGTGCAAAACCTGAATTCTTCTCAGTGGCATGTTGAGATCTGGTGAAATCACCAAATGTATTTACAAGGCCTTATGATTAACATACAATTTACGGCATGAGGGTAACTATATATGGGGTGTGTCTGGCGTATGCTGTGTGAATCTTCACTTTTAGCTGGTTCCACTATCTGCGGGTAGGGGAAGCGTGAGATTTATAATACATTATTAAGAGAAACAGGAAAGGACACTTAACCAATAAAACACATGCAATTAAACTATTTACCAAGGCAAGAAAAACAAGAAAGGAAACCTTACCAAATAAAACACATGCAATCTAACTGTATGAACAATAAAGGAAAACAAGAAAGGAAACCTAACCAATAAAACACATGCACTCAAACTATGTAAAAAAAAAAAAGAAAAGGAAAACAAGAAAGGAAACCTAAATAAAACTGGGCATGAAAAATGAATAAAGGAATCAGAATGAAACTGCTTAAATAACTACATAAAAGAATGGAATCAAAAAAGAGGACAAAATGAGCAGCTGGTGTAGGTTTTTTTTGGTTACTATTGGTTTCCAGTGGTATAAAGTCCCGCTGTTCCGGCGTTTCTCTGTTCTCCATCGAGGTCGACATCCCCTGAGGGCTAGCTTCACCGCTACCGGTGTTTGAGTCAAGCTGCCATACACAATGAATGGAAGGGGGGTAGTAAGTGTTTCCCGTTGGGCAGCGCAGTCCCCAAAACTACCTGTCGGTTGCGCTGCGGATTGTACAGACATGGACAAAATTGTTGGTACCCTTCCGTTAAAGAAAGAAAAACCCACAGTGGTCACTGAAATAACTTAAAAGTGACAAAAGTAATAATAAATAAAAAATTTACTGAAAATTAACTAATGAAAATCAGACACTGCTTTTGAATTGTGGTTCATAAGAATCATTTCAAAAAACAAACTGATGAAACTGGACTGCACAAAAATGATGGCACCCTTAACTTAATATTTTGTTGCACAACTTTTTGAGGCAATCACTGCAATCAAGTGATTTATGTAACTCTCAGTGAGACTTCTGCATCTGTTGACAGGTATTTTGGCCCACTCCTCGTGAGCAAACTTATCCAGCTGTCTCAGGTTTATAATAATAATAATAATAATAATAATAATTTTATTTATATAGCACTTTTCAAGCTTACGCACAAAGTGCTTTCCATATTAAAAGATTTACAGTATTATTTACAATAAAAAGGGAAGAAAGCATAAAAAATCATATTGAAACATTTAAAAAAGCATTCAGAGCAGATAGATACAAACATATTTCCTTAAAAACAATAAAACAATAAAACATTAATTATAGTAGGCCATTCTATATAAGTGAGATTAAAGAAGTCACTTGAAAGCTTCTGTGGAGTCTGCTGATCTCACATTAAGGGGAAGACTGTTCCAGAGCCAAGGGGCCATAGCTGAAAAAGCACGGCCACCCTTAGTTTCAAGTCTGGTCTGAGGAACAGCCAGGAGATTTTGATCAGCTGATCTCAAGGGCCTGGCTGGACTGTACAGGGTTAAAAGCTCCTTAATATATTCTGGAGCAAGACCATGCCTTGTATGTAATTAATATAATTTTAAAATGTATTCTAAAGTTAACTGGTAACCATGCTAAAATTGGGGTGATATGACAAGACTTTCTAGATTTAGTCAGTAATCTGCCTGCTGAGTTCTGGATGAGTTGTAGTTGTGAAACCAAGTGTGAGTTTAAACAGGTAAAAAGAGAGTTACAGTAGTCCAGGCGTGATGATATGAAAGCATGTATGACTTTTTCTGTGTCATTAAAACTGAGCATGTGTCTAATCTTGGAGATGTTTCTTAGCTGGTAAAAACATGACTGTGTGATCTTCCGGATGTGCTGCTCAAAGGACAGTTGACTGTCAAAAGTTACTCCAGTGTTCTTTGCTACAGATTTTACATTGGTGGTGAGTGGACCTAGAGAGGACTGTATCTGTAATTTGTGATGTTCTGGACCAAAGATCAAAACCTCTTTTATTGCTGTTGAACTGTAGAAAATTCATTGCCATCAAATCCTTGACACTGGATAAACAGGAATGGAGTATGCTGAGACTGTGTAGTTCATGAGGTTTAAGTGAAAGGTATAACTGCGTATCATCGGCATAACAGTGGAAGGAGACGTTGTGTTGCCGAATGATATGTCCAAGGGGTAGCATATAGAGGGAGAATAAAACTGGTTCCAGAATTGATCCTTGGGGTAGTCCATAAGTGATGTCCGCTGTTGTTGACTTAAAATCCTGAATGGAGACGAAGAACTTCCTGTTTTCCAGATACGAGGAAAACCAGTTCAGTACAACCTGTGCTCAATGTGATGGTGCTGGGCCTGTTATGACCTCCCCGCACGAATTGAGGTCTGTTTGTTAGAAAGTTCAATATCCAGTTTTGCAGATATGTGTTCAATCCGAGAGGGCCCAGCTTGGTGATCAGATGTTGAGGGATGATTGTATTGAAAGCGGAGCTGAAGTCTGCAAAGAGCAACCGGACCTGTGTGTTTTTCCTCTCCAGATGTTCCAGGGACAGGTGGAGTGCAGTAGATATAGCACCCTCAGTTGAACGGTCAGGGCGGTATGCAAACTGGAATGGATCAAATGCTGGGGGGAGGAGAGAGAGACAATATGATCTTTGATTAGCCTCTCAAAGCACTTCATGATTATGGATGTGAGTGAAACAGGTCTATAGTCATTGAGGGAGTGAACTGTGGGCTTTTTTGGTACTGGGATGATTGCTGAGGTTTTATAGCCTGCTGGTACAACTGCCCGATCCAGGGAGATGTTGAATATGTCATTGAGGACAGGTGCCAGTTGTTCTGCGTATCCCTTTAGCACACAGCCAGGAATCTGATCAGGGCCAGCCACCTTCCTTGGGTATAGAGCTGAAGTTAGCATCAAGCTAGCTCGCCACAACAGCCCTCATACTTGTTATCGGTCGTGGCTTTAGTTGTCGGTGACGACTCCAGCACTTCACTCGGACTGTATTTATTTTTCTTTGCGGTGCTGCAAGAGAGAATGAGAGCGAGAGGGAGAGACAGAGAGAGAGAGAGCGAGAGAGACGTGCTAGCACTCGATAACATCTGGGACAGCTAGTGGGGCTAGTAGCCCTCCTGTCCCCCCACTCAGCACCGCCCCAAGCTTCCGGAGGAATGTAAATCAGACTTTTTTCTCGCGAGAGCAAGATTGGGAACTCAAATATGGATAAACAGAGGTGAATGTTGAATATTATTTCTCAAAAACGTGCATTAAAGTACCCTTCAACATCTGAAACAGACCTAAATACCAGGCGATAGATCCTTTCAGCACTTTCACATTCAAGTCTTAGGTGGGCGGAGGATGACACTTTGGCAGAGGAAGCATGACTACAAAATTATGAGGGACTAATACAGAGTTGGTGGGTCCATACAGAGATATTGATCAGACCCAACATTGCAGTATAAACCCAACAACTCCCTATAGCTCTTTTATCACAAGTGGATTATACAGACGTAATGAGTCCATACAGAGATATTGGTCAGACCCAACATTGCAGTATAAACCCAACAACTCCCTATAGCTCTTTTATCACAAGTGGATTATACAGACGTAATGGGTCCATACAGAGATATTGGTCAGACCCAACATCGCAGTAAAGACCCAACATGTCTTTATTAGACCATTTAATACATTTTTTACCACCGTATTTGCTGGTAATGTGCCCTATACAGGGGAGATTAGGGGTGTTGGCTGTTAGACCCAACATCCCCACATTTTATTGCAAACACACCCAACTTGTGCCTTTGAGACCCTTTATTTATTAAAAATCACAAAGTTGGCTAGAGAAGGACTGAGACCTGTTTGGCCAAACGTGGGTGTATGGAGATAGAGGCACGACCCCTTTGTCTCACACAACAGGAAGTAACTTAAGTATGACTCCAGCATTCATGAGATTGTTGATGACCACTTTCTCAGTATCTAAAGGCTAAAACACCCAACTTGTACTTTTGAGAACCATAGGTTTCCCCTAAGTAACCCCATTACAAAACAGACTAATTAAAAGACGCCTGACTAAAGATATTCAGATCCTTAAATCAAGATTATATTTAACAAATTAACATATTGTTAATATGCATGTGCATACTGTCAGAGGGAATTTACAACAGTATGTTTAGGGTAAAGGCAAAATTCAGGAGATTCAAATGCAGTCAGAGTGTGTTCCTCCACAAAAAGTCCCATACAAGAGCAACTTAGAACATCCTGTAGGAGATGCCACTGAACATGGCTTGAAATAGCATGAATTTGACCTCTTGCTGTAAACCCCAGTATCATCTGACCATAACACCTTTGGGCTCTATCAAATCCTTAGACTCAGAGCTTTGCTTTGATGTGTTGTCCTTATTAGACTGACTACTTTTGTGGTCAATTCACTCATTTAGTTGAAAGCAACTCATGTGGTAAAATTCCCCACGAGTAAAAGCTCAAATTCATCATTCCTCTCACTGTTATGAGTAATTCAGACAAGGAAAGACTTGTTGCAAGACTTATAAACAGCAGTTGCTGAAAAGCTGACACTTTAAGCTTTGATTTGATGTAGTTTGCATGATTAAAGGCGTTTTTCAGAGGAATGCAGAAACCTGCCTGCAAACCCAGTGCCAGGTTGGTGAAACTCAGTTCAAAATAGCAGAAACTCGGGGGGCGCTCGTGAGCAAGGCATGGAGTAGGAAGCACTTTTCAGAGCTCCTGCAGAATCAATATTTTTTTTTTCAAAAAACAGCTAAATATATGTGAAGTTCAGCTCAAACGTTTAAGCAAGACAACACAGACAGGGGAACGGTCGAACTACACGCAGAACGTCGGTGTAAATGGCGGAAAAGCTTCAAAAATTTAAGTACGGTGGCCAAGCTAATGCTAACAGCCCACGGCCAAACGTTAACGCTACAAGAACCACGAGGCAGAACACACCAGCTTTGTCGAACCAGCCCTCGTCCACCGGGATTGAAAACCCAGACATGACCGCTAAAGGTATGAAAGAAGAGCTCTTGTCCTCCTTGAGAGGAGAGCTTTCTAAAATTATAAGGAATGAACTTAAAAGTGCGCTGTCGGATGACTTTAATGCACTCAAGTCGGAACTGCAAGGATTGAGGTCTGAAGTCACCAATAATACGAAGGCAATGCGGGCTGAACTGGACCATATTAAAACAGACATACAGGACATGAAGAGCGGATTATCAAAATGGTCCGATGAAGTAACTACAAGCCACGATAACTAGTCTCAAAAACCAAGTAGCAACTCTGAAAGACCGGTGTGAGGACATGGAGGGTAGAATGAGACGAGGCAACATCAGGATAGCAGGCATAGAAGAGCAACCAAACTCCAGCTCACCAAAAACGGTCGCTAAAATCCTCAGAGATGTCCTACAGTTGGACCGGGACATAAAGGTGGACCGCTCACACCGCGCACTGGCCACCCGGCAGGAGGGGGACCGGAATAGCCACGGGTGATTATTGCGAAGTTGCACTACGATGGAGACGCCGTGGAGATTCTACGGAAAGCCCGAGACGGAGCACCGCTGTCTTATAATGGACACCGCATTGCCATATTCCCCGACTACACCGCCAGTGTTGCCAAGGCTAGAGCTGCATTCACGGATGTACGGAGAGCACTAAGAGGTCGGAAAGAGATCCGCTACGGTCTACTCTACCCAGCCAGACTTCGAATCACGCACCGGGACGAGGACAAGGTGTTTGTGGACCCTCAGAAGGCCATGGACTATGTGAAAACCATCCTCCCAACAACAGAGGCAGAAGGCTGAGTATATTATTATATATGTGTGATAAAAACAGTGAGAACCGGTTATGATGAAGGCGAGTGACTCTTATCGTATGAGTAATGTTTTTGTTTTATTGTTGTCTTCCTCTCTGCTGTCATACCGGTCCACCTGTGAAATTTCATAGGGGGTGTAAACTATATTTCATTTAACTAACATATACCAGTATACCCCATGAGTGATATAAGGACACAGTAGTTCTCACTTTCATTGGTTTAGAGTTTGATTATACAAGAAATTCATGTTTATATTACTGTAAAGAGCTGTTTGACTTAAGATGTTTATGTTCTGCAGGAGCCTGAATGAACGATGATCATTTTCTTTTTACTTTCTTCTTTCTATGTCTTAGTGCACCTAAAGCACAGTCAAATTCAACCTAGTCTGTGCACATTTGCTGCTTGCTTAGCAGTTAGGGACAAGGTCCCGAGCACTATTATATCCGTTAACTATAGTTATAACTGGTTCTGTGTTCTTGTTTTGGTCCCTATGTTCCTCAGGGATCTTAAATGTAATAACAACAAAGTCACTCCCTTTCTTCTTTTTCACCATTATCTTATTAGTTGAAGTAAAAAAAACTCTTACGCAGCTGTGGTAGTTCCCTTAGTTTTGTCCACTCTTTTTGGTTGTATTACCTGATTACACTCCATAAAACTTACAGAATAGGACATGGTTTATCCAATATGTTTGCCTCCGCCTCCCGTTCCTTAAACTTTGTGAGTAATGGATAAGTTAAAAGTTATAAGTTATAATGTGAGGGGTCTTCATAATCCAATCAAGAAAAAGAAAATATTAAAACAGCTGAAACAATTTAACTGCCAGATAGCTTTTCTACAAGAAACGCATTTGTCTGACGTGGAACATGAGAAGTTAAAGTCATGGGCAGATAAAGTATACTATTCTTCTCACCGCTCAGGGAGAAAGAAGGGAGTCTCCATCCTTATACACAGACAAATTAATTTTACAAAAACCTCGATGCATAAAGATACAGAAGGGAGATATATTTTAGTTAATGGAGTAATTGACGGCATAGAGGTGACCTTAATAAATGTATACGCACCCAACGAAGATGAGCCCGGATTTATTAAAATATTGTTTAATACAATATTAAAGTATAGTACTGGTTTACTCCTGATAGGAGGGGATTTTAATTGTGTAATCTCTCAGTTAATGGATCGACAACCACCCTCTAAAGCCCCCCTGTCCAGAATGAGTAAAATGCTTAAATGTCAAATTACAGAAGCAGGCTTGGTGGATATATGGAGAAGTAAGTTTCCGAGAGGTAGGGACTTCACCTTCTACTCAAACAGACATGCATCTTATTCTAGGATAGATAATTTTTTCACCCCAAGAGCAGATTTGTATAGGATAACAGACATTGAGATATTGCCTATCACTATTTCTGACCATGCACCTGTTTTACTGAAATGGGATATAGGACATAGACCAACAACTAAACAATGGAGGCTTAACACATCTCTCCTTAATGATAAAGAATTTATTTCCTTCATTTCAGAAGAATTCAAGACATATCTAGACACTAATGCCTCACCAGAAACGAACCCCCTAATACTATGGGACTGCGCGAAAGCATATATCAGGGGCCGTATTATCTCGTTCACGTCTGCAAGGAAAAAAGAGAGGGAGGCAAGACAGCGAGAATTGGAAGACAAAATAAAAGAGTTAGAGCATAAACATAAGCAATCTGCAACAACTAGTGTTGCTAACGACCTAAATGCAACTCGCAGACAGCTTAATAGCCTCTTATCAGACAAGATCGAGGGAAGTTTAAGATTTACAAATCAAAAATATTATGAATATGGAAACAGGGCAAGCAGATTATTAGCTTTTAGACTGAGAAAGCAGCAATCCTCAAATGTTGTACAAAGAATAAAATCACGAGCAGATATGGCCACAAAACCGAACGAAATAGCAGGGGCCTTTGCAGAATTCTATAAATCATTATATAAGAATGCAGATACATGTGATGATGACGCAAAATTATCGGAGTACCTAAAACATATAAAATTAGCTGAATTAACAAATTCATCAGCCGAGGAACTAGATAAGCCAATACAGGAATCTGAGATAAAACAGGTGATTTCATCACTTAAGAATAGCAAAAGTCCAGGTCCGGACGGATTTGTCAATGAATTTTATAAAACCTTTCAAGACCTACTGGCACCCCTGTTGCTAAAGGCATATAGACATGCCCGAGAGTCCAAAACTATGGCACCATCCTGGACTGAGGCAACCATAGTAGTAATACATAAAGAAGGTAAAGACCCCACCAACTGTCAGTCTTATAGACCAATATCTTTGCTGAATGGAGACTTGCGTATACTAACAGCAATTTTAGCTAGACGTGTCAACAAAATAATTACCCAAATAATACACCCTGATCAAACGGGGTTCATCACCGGAAGATATTACGGAGATAACATAAGACGCTTACTAAACATAATATCCCATCAGAAAGACAAGAAATCAGAGTCAATAATCATATCATTAGACGCACAAAAGGCATTTGATCGGGTATCCTGGAAATATCTACTTCAAACGTTAAAACGGTTCAAATTTGGCCCCAATTTTATAGATTGGATAGAAACACTTTACTCATCCCCACAAGCAGCTGTTAGGGTTAACGGGTACAGATCAGAGAGATTCACGCTAGAACGAGGATGCAGACAAGGCTGCTCTTTGTCACCCTTGCTATTTGCTATTAGTATTGAGCCACTAGCCCAGCTTATTAGAGATGAAAATAACATAAAAGGGATTATAATAAATAGAAAAGAACACAAAATATCACTGTATGCAGACGATGTATTGCTGTATCTAAGAGAACCTACATCCACTATACCATATCTTAAGGAACTCATCTCTAGGTATGGGTATTACTCTGGATATAAAGTTAATGTAGACAAAACTGAGGCTATGGATGTGAATAATCTTGTCCCAGAAAGTGTTAAACTGCAGAGTGGCTTTAGGTGGCCTCGTGAAGGCATCAAATACCTTGGTATTTACATACCCCAGTCCCTACATAACTTGTACGATGCAAATTACAACAAAATAATCCGGCACATTAGCAATGATTTAGAAAGATGGTCCTCACTTCCACTCTCTCTACTGGGACGTGTAGAAAGTATAAGTATGAATGTCTTGCCTAGACTATTATATTTATTTCAGATGTTACCTGTGGAAATTCCTAAAAGAACCTTTGATGACCTTGACAAAATGATATCAAAATTTATATGGCAAAAAAAGCGTCCTAGAATTAGACTTAAAACTTTACAGTCACTGAAACCAGACGGAGGCCTTAAACTTCCAAACTTCAAATATTATTTTTGGGCTGCACAGATGAAGCCACTTATAGCATGGATCCAGAATAATACTTTTACACGATGGCTTAATATCGAGAAAAGTATGTGCCCAGAGTCTTTGGAAAACTTGGCCTTTTTAGACACTTTTATAAAAGAAATGGCGGACTGGACAAAAACCACTTTAAAAATTTGGAAGAAAATACAGTCAGCCTTCGGGCTGCCAAAGGTGTTTTCATCATTAGCAAATATTGGATTCATGATGACCTTCACTCCTAACAATCTGGATTCTGGTTTTAAGAAGTGGTCAGACCATGGACTAAAATATCTGTATCAGTTAGTCAAGGATGATCATTTGAAAACATTCGCACAGTTGAAAAATGAATTTGATCTCCCCAAGACAGATTTCTTTAGATATCTGCAGTTGAGATCTTTCTTGATGACACACAAAGAATGGGGAAAACTGATAAGACCTACTCCTATAGAAAAGTTTCTCATAACACAAATAAGTCATGAAGACAAGAAAATAATAAGTAAATTATATAATATATTTCTATTATTAACGAACGCACATAACTCTGAACATATAAGACAGAGATGGGAGGTGGAGACAAACAAAAACATATCAGTGGACACTTGGAGGGAGATATGTACTGAAGCGCATCTTGCCACAAACTCTAACACATGGAGGGAATTTAAGTGGAAAGTAGTCACCAGGTTTTTCAGGACACCAGTAATAACAACTAAGATGGATCCAGCACATCGTAATTCATGTTGGAGGCATTGTGGTACTGAGAATGCCAATCACACTCATATATTCTGGCTGTGTCCTAAATTGAGTCTATTCTGGAGAGATGTTTTTGATGCTCTCAGAGAGGTTTTCAAACGAAATATTCCACAAACTCCTATAGTAACATTATTAGGAGCAATTCCAGAGGGTATGGAAGGGAGAGATGTGAAATACCTTCTTAACATTTTGCTTACAGCAGCGTTAAAATGCATAACCATCAGATGGCTAAAGCCAGACCCTCCTACTTATAATGTATGGACTCAGAACATATGGGACATCTACCAGATGGAGCAAATTACATACTCATTAAGACTTCAAAAACCTATTTTTATTAAACGATGGAAGCCTGTCATAGCTTTGCTAATACAATAAGTTTGTAGCATAAGTCTCCTGTTCAGGTATTAAACACATTCACACCATGTCATTTGATACCCAGAGTGGATTTCTTTCTCTTTTCTTTCTCTTTTCTTTTACTTATTTATTTATTTATTTATCTATTTTTCTTCATCTATTATTATTTTTATTATCATTAGTAACAATATTATCATTATTTTTTATCATGTTCGATTATTTATTTCCCTGTATTTGTTTTGCTTTTGTTTGCTTGTTTGTTGATCCCTGATTGTAAGTGCTGAGATAATGTGCAGCTGTACAAAAAAAAAAGGGGAAAACATGTATATGAAGGGAAATGGACTTGTCATTGTATCAAAATAAATAAAATTAAGTTAAAAAAAAAAAAAAAATAGCAGAAACTCTACAGGCTACTGTTAGATACCACAATATGTGACCATAACACTTTTGGCATGTTTTCTAATCCTTAGACTCTGAGCTTTGTTTTGATGCATTAAATGTTTAAATGTGATCTTCCTGTCCTGGGAAAATGTCCTCATTATTATGACTATGTTTGCCCTCTGTACTGTGGCCTGTGCTGTCCAGAATTGACCGCACTCAATGTGTGATTACAGTTTCAGTTCAGTTACAGTTTTTAGAGAAAGGAGGCTGTTACGTTCATAATATGCAGTATGTGGTAATATCAAGCCATTAGAGGTGCTAGAGGAGAGTTACAAGGAGAGAGAGAGAAAAAGAGAGGAAAGGAAGAAGTGTACAGATTAGGGCTGGGCGATATGAGAAAAAATCCTATCATGATCATTTTTTTCATATCAGTCCATATTGATATATATCACGATATAACTCAAATAGTAGTGAGTAACCTAAAAAACAAAATTAAAAAAAGAATAAAAACAGTAGCACATTATTGTCTTTTTCCCGGTCTTATTTGATGTGGATCTGACCAGAATGATTTCAACCACAGATGGTCCTCAGGAAAAGAAGTAAACACATACTTGGATTACTTAATAACAAAATAATAATAATAACAAATAATGATCTTTTGATGAGATATTCTGCCACACTTGCATCAGAACCATATAAGTATGATCACAATATATTACATTATTATATACTATTAAAAATAAAGTTTACTGTTACATTCTTTGGTTGTTGTCTCTAAATTTATATAATTTAGCAAATAAATCAGCAAATCTTGCGAATAATACACCTAAAAAGTAAAAGTAAAGAGAAGGATTTTTGTTAGAGTATGTTACAGTGTCTTAAACCCTCTGGGGTTGACCCTGTCATATGGAAGTAGCGGTGGAAGCTCACCATTGCACTGTTTCAATGAGCTGTCTGCTGCAACTGTAGCCCTTTGTAGCTTTGTGCTCTGAGTCTTTGTACAATAAATCCATTATGATACTGAAGGTTTTTGTGGTTATTTATCCATTTTTTGGTGATGAAAACAGTCTATGGGGTCCTCAGCTTCCTCTCATTTCCTGGTCATATGAGTCACCCATGTGAGTCTGTCGGCCAATCAGAGTGGCGATACGCAAGGCACAGGGAGCTGTAGTTTAGTTACTACTGTAGGTAGTTGTAGGTCTCCAACTGCTTTGCATGGTGGAATAACATGGGTTCACCTATCTAATAGAACTACACTACCCACAAAGCAGTGCAGTAGGCAGCCATACTGCTTTCTCTGGTCTTTACTACTGAGGCAGTGAGACTGAACAATAGGTTTGTTCGAGATGAACTGTACCTCGCTTGGAGAGTAGATGAGATCATGCAGTTGCAGCAAGAGGTGGTGACAAAAGCTGCAGTCAAGTTGGACAGATCCCAGGAGACTTCAGAGAACATACAAAAAACAAAAGTAAAAGCTGTGGCTGCCTCGATCTCACGAGGTTATCATTGCCCACATATGCATGATGTCAGAGCAAGTCGGGATGAAGCTGGACACAAATTTAACTGGCATGCATTGTGCGGTGATCGCTGCTGATTGATTCTGTGCAGGCCTGGCTCATCTTGAATGCACTTAATAGTAAACGGATCGATCTAAAAAAAATGTGTGGATTCTCATTCGTGCATTTGGATAACTAGATAAGAGGACAAGGGCACCCACAATATCCCATCGATATATTGTTGTACATATAATGGGGTTCTCTAACGTTTTTACATGTTGTGTTTGCCTTTTGTTTCTTTATATTCATATAATTATTTATACTTGGGCTGCAGCTACCCATTCTTTTAATAACCGAGTATAGATTAATTATTCTGGTGATTAATTGAGTAATTGGATAAGAAATATTGCACATTCTGCAATTTTTTCTATTACATTACTTTTGCTTTATTTAAGAACAATGGTAATATACAAAAGAGAAAATAAGACAGGTCTTTTAAACAAACAACTAGAAATTCATAAAGTAAAAGTACTCAATAAAGTAACTTTATCCAGGTAGCACACACATGTCTTGCCGACGTCAGCACGATGAATAAAGTTGCATCGGTGAGACGTCATATGGACAGCATTTGCTCATTGGGAAGACGTCGCCGAGACATCGACATTTGGTCAAAAATGCTCTCCAGACAATGTTTGGACGATGTATAAAAAAGCTGCACAGTGCAGCCTCTCTACAGCTTCTATGACCTTTATTTATTCAGGTCGAATCATTCTATCAGCAAATATCTCACTATCTATGGTCTAAATTGACATGTATTTACTTAAACTGTGATAGGAATATGGCAATATGACAATAAATAAACAATATGCTTGACCATCAAAATAGCTTCCTAATTTTGTGTGTCAATAAAATAAAGAGACACGAACGGTTCAAGTTAATGACTATAAATTTATTTTGGGCTGCATAATCAAAAGAGCTTCAGCACAGAAAAAATACACAGGAGGGAACAGATAAAAATATACAGGTGGCCGGTCGGGACACGCACATAGACAGCAGGGCCTAGATTGCTGGGAGACTTATGAGCCTGCAAGGGGGAGAAAAAAGACAAAACACATGAGCCCAGGTTGTTCATTTAACTTATTCTTCACAAATAAACACATACAAATAGACACACCAAGGAAGGAAAACATCGCTGTGCCTTTTTTCCCGGCAGCTGTCTGACCTTATAGAGCCACCATAGACCTATAGCTAAAGTATTAGCCCTATGCTCTTTAGCTATTAAACGTGTTAAAAAGCACCACAACAAGACCTCCAAATAACCTAAGTTTAATACAGTGTCAAAGGCAACACTGTATGAAGCACCAGCAGAAAGCATGAGTTGAAAATATGAACCACAAGAAGTTTGCATGTATTATTTTGTTGTGGTCTGACAGCCCCGGCTTGACCGCGGATAGCTGCTGAACTCTGGTCAGCTTGACAGGAGAGAGGCAGAGTGGAGCTTTTTGGCAAATGTACACTGCAAGTCATGATTAGACTGGAGGGACATGACAGAAACAACTGGAGTCTCTTGTGTTTTCCAGAGACGCTGCACTAAACTCAGACACACCTACGTGAGGTGGATATTAACTTCACTTACAGTGCAAACACACCAACAATAGCCCAAATTCAATACTGATTTGTTGTCCAGAAGGAGATTGTTCATGTGCTGGAAAGAAATATGACAACTAAGGTTTGCTAAGCTAGCTAGCCTGTTAAGAGTCAGCATCTGGGCTCTTCACCTGTGCTAGTATATCCGGTCGGGGCTTGACAACTTATGTTGCTAAATCCCGACTTATGTTGCTAACCCTGCATGTCATATTTATAAAATAGTTATTTTTTATGTATATTAGCTTAAAGTGAGCTTACCCGAAGACCAGTCCTGGCTGACATGAAGTAGCCTCTCTCCGTCTCCATCGCGCCAGTTGGATAAGGTGCAATGGGCCGAACCATAGCCGACCTATGGAGCACATAAACCTGCCCTCTGGAAAACCATGTCCCTGCTATGGGCCGATGCTTATCAGACACATTTAAAGACTTAAGGAGTAATTCCGATGCACGATGTGAGGCCGACGTCAGCCAGACGTATGCGTGCTGTCTGGGTACTTTTACTGTAGAACCCTGTTTAGTACTTTTTGCTTAAGTTCTAAGGTAAAGGTAATGTTAGTTATGCCTGCAGAAACTACAAACACAAGACGTAACTCATTATTTTAACAGAAATAGAGTGCAAGAGAATGCTTTGTTTACATGTTAAAATCACATTTTTCTTCTGGAGGAGGACAGACAGAGGGGACTCTTTTATGAACATGTCACCTTTATGAGTCTGAAGGTCTGTATTTAGTTATCAAAAAATACCAATAAGAGTACCATTTAAGTGCAAAAAAGCAATAAAAATGTTGATTTTTCAAAGAAGGAAACACTTAATTACAAGTAAAAATCCTGCATGTAATTATTTCTATATTGTGGTATTAATGCTTTTACTGAAGTAAAAGATCTGATTATTTTTTCCATCACAGCAGGTCAGTGATCAGTGTTTCAGTGACTCTCTGTGGTTCATTGAATACAGTGTTTTATTTATGGCGGCCAGCCACATTAAAAACATCCACACCACGACATGATTTTCTTTTGTTGGAGTCGCGCATCTTTCTCGGTCGTGACTAGAAGGGAACTCTTGATTTGCAAAATTCTCGTGAGATTTGTGTCCGTTGTTTCTAGGGAAATAATCAAATTCGCGCGACTTTTCGCGGATCTAGAGTTCCCTTCTACACACAACCCTCACTCTGTCCCTGTCAAGCTACTGACAGCAGACTGTCTGTGAACAGCATGATGTTAGACTCTGCAGAGTTTTACACACAGAGATTTATTTGTGCGGACACCCAGGTATAGTTTGTGACCAATTCTGGCATTTTTATTTTTTTAATCAGTCCGAGATGACGACCGCATCCGCGATTTATCAGTGATCAATCTGCACTCCTCCCCTCCCTCACCTGTTCACTCTGCTGTGAGAAGGTCTGAAGTTTCTGACATAGAAACACTGTACTGTTTTCATGTATAGGCCTTCTTATACAGTTGCTGGTTGGTGTCGATGTCATCTAGCACCACGTTAGTTTCAGCTGTTTTGATGAACTCCGTTATTATCCGGATTTAAATTGCAAGCGTTTTTTTGTTTTTTTTGTTTTTTTTTTAACGAGCGTTTTTACACAGAGACCAGGTGATCCAAAAATAGGAAAAAAAGGCATGACACCAGGGTTTTTTTTAAAAATGCTTTTTCGTTTTAGTCACATTTTAGTAATTCCAGTCATTTCCATCATGTTACTTCACAGCGCAATGCGTTTGAGATTGTGCTGCAGCACCCGTCAGAAACACAGGTCAGCAGGTCAGTAATGCAGCCTCTGATTGGTCGACAGACTCAAACAAGACCTGCAGTTCACGGCTGGATTTAAAGCCTCTGAAACGGATACGACCGCACCGGAGCTGTTGGTTAATGGCACATCCGGGCCCTTCAGCACTCAGGAGATATTTATCTTGCCCTCTGCAGTATCCTTCGATGTCAGTGCTTCAGCACCCACCTGAGGAGGAAAAGTTAGCTAATTAGCTAGCTGATTAGCCGGCTAATTAGCTAAACGGAATTCAAACACGGGGTGAGTGAAAATTTGACAAAGTGTCCTAATGTCCTAACTTTGGACAGGAATGTGCTAGGAACCTGCAACTTGGCAGGATTCGTTTTCACATCATACAGAATGAGTATTGCGAAAATGAAGCAGATTTGACATACAGAACAGAGGCTACGGCGCATAACCGTTTGGGCCCTTCTGATTGGCTAATAGGGTGTCAACTCCAAAAGGGTTTGGTGTAGTCGGGGGGCGGGCAGTGTTGCCAAGTCCGCTTATTATAAGCGACTTTGCGCTTGTTTTTCCGTGAAGTCGCTTATTAATATTTGTAGTCGCGGGTTGCGGTTTTCTTGGGCTTGTTTCTAAAGTGTAGTTGCTTATTTGGGCTTGTTGCCAGCTCCGTAATAAGTTGTCAAGCAGATAATTTCAATATGTTATTTAAATGTAGGATAATTTGTCCTGCACAATATTCTGCCTGTTCCCTCTGCCCCCAACCCCCGCCACGCACAGGCACACACACACATTCACAGAGGAGACAGCAGAGTCTGTTCCCACCCACATCCTGCTTCTAATTGGCTGTGATCCTGATGGCAATGAGTACTAGCCAATCAGCGTCAGACTGAGCAGGGCAGTGTTTTTTTCTGTTACGGTAAAAACACGTCGGTGAGGTTTGAATGAAAAAGCGCGACTGCCGACTGTCTGATGGAGTGTGGGAGAGTTTTTTTTAAGCAACAATGCCTGGCCCTGGGACAAAGTGGGCGAAATACGGCAAGAGATACAACAAAGACTGGGAGAAAGAGAGCGGGCTAAAAGACTGGATTCAACCTGTCGTGGGGGACGACTCGAAAGCCCTGTGCAGAATATGTAAATGTGAAATACGTGCACACCACGCGGACCTGAAACAACATGCTAGCACTGAAAAACACAAGAAAAATGCAGCGCCATTCTCCACTATGAGGCTAACAGACATTGGGTTTACGGTCTCCAGACAGAATGAGTCAAGGCAGAGAGCTGAGCTGAAGGTAGCCACCTACATAGCTTGTCACACATCCATTAATTCAGTGGATCACCTTGGGAAGTTAATTTGCTCAACTTTTGACAAAGACATTAAAATGCACAGGACAAAATGCACGGCATTAATTAACCATGCCATTGCTCCATGTATGTTCATGGAACTTCAGAGGGATATTGGAGGTGCTGAATACTCCCTTGTTATCGATGAAAGCACAGACATATCATCTGTCAAGCAACTGTGTGTGGTAATCCGCTACTTCAGTATGACACTGAACAAAGTTGTGTCCACCTTTTTGGGTTTGATAAACTTGGAGGGTGAAACAGCAGAGGCTATTGCCTCCACTCTGACCCGTTTTCTACAGAGTATTGGACTGGACATTAAAAAGTGCATTGGATTAGGCACAGATGGCTGCAGTGTCATGGTTGGAAAGAGAAATTCAGTGTACACTCACCTTCTCCAGAAAAACCCAAATCTCCAGCTGCTCAAGTGCGTGTGCCATTCCATACAGCTGTGTGTAAGCAAGGCAGTGGAGACACTCCCACGCAACCTTGAATACTTGGTCTCTCATTCTCACAACTGGTTTTCCCACAGTGCTCTTCGCCGCCGTGAGTATGCAAAGATCTACAGCCTCATCAATCCTGGTGAAATGCCTTTGATGCTTGTACAGATGTCAGGAACACGGTGGCTTTCCATCTATGACTGCTGTTTTCGCATACTCAATCAGTGGGATGAGCTGAAGCTTCACTTTCAGCTAACCAAAGACCACCAGAGATGTTATGATGCTGAAATCCTGCACCAGATGTACAGTGATCCTGTGAACAAACTGTACCTGCTGTTTTTAATTCCTTTTCTACAAGAATTTAACAGGATCAACAAGCTGTTCCAGCAGGACAGGGGCAATCCATTCAAAATGTTGGAATGTCTGCTGATTTTCTTTCGCTCCCTCATCTCCAGAGTGGTGAGACCTGGAATGATCCCCACATCAGATGAACAACTGCTTGCCATCGACATAACAGACCCCAGTGTTCTGTTACCTGTGGGTGCAATCAATTATGGGGTCAACTTCATGATGGCATTGGATGAGGCAAGAATGGAGAGCACGGCTGAGAGAAAAATGAAGAGCAGGTGCCGTGACTTCTTGGTGGAAGCATCCAAACAAGTGCAACAGAGACTCCCGGCTAACATCCAGATATGGAAATCTATGGCTGTGTTCAGTCCGACTGTCATGCTGTCACAAACAAAACCACAGCTCAGTTCAGTCTCACTGCTCAAACTCTACTCAGGAGATCTCGGAGTGTTTGAAATACAGTATCAGTCTGTTGGATTCCTTCCATGGACCAACAAAGAGGACAGCCAGGCTGAGGACTTCTGGGTTGAAGTGTTGAACTACAAGGACAGCAGTGGAGACAGCGCTTTCAAAGAACTTGCCCTCTTTTGTCTCTCATTGTTGGCAATGCCTCTGAGCAATGCGGACGTGGAAAGAGTTTTCTCACAAATGAGCCTAGTGAAGTCAAAACTCAGAAACAAAATGGGACAGGAGACCCTTAGCAACATACTGCACATTAAATATGGACTGAGACGAAAAGGCATATGTTGCAAAGACTTTGTCCCGACCAAAGAGATGATCCAGCGCTTCAACTGTCGCATGTACATGAGTGGAGCATCAGAGACGCCGGATGCAGATGAAGACAGTGAAGATGAATATTAAGGTAAGCACTATTACTGTATCTTTTTTTTTTAATTAGTGTCAGGTTATGATGCTAAGAAGGGAAGGTTTTCTGTTTTTTTGTTTGTTTTTTCTCATTTGAAAATCTTACCTTTTCTGTCTGCAGCACAAGCCCTGGCCTCTACACATGAAGGAAACTGCCTACTCTGTACCTGTCCCATGGCATCTTAAGCTTCTATGTCACTTTGACATTTGACTTTGATTGGCCCTCTTTGGGCCACCTCACCCTACTCAACTAAACAAGAGTTTTTTGTTTGTTTGTTTGTTTTTATTATTTGTATGGTTTTATTATTTATTATCTTGTATGTGGGCCATCAAGAATGTCTTGATGTAGAACTGCAACATGTTGAATGAAGGATATTTCATTTATTTATAATATATTTCATAGCTTCAGTTTGGACAATTTTTTTTATTATTATTTTAATATGTTTAATTTGCACCTTGGTACCTGAAGCAACTTGAAAGATAAGGGTAGTGTTATTGTTCATATATAGTATGAGGCTAAAGTGTCATGAGTCTTAAGAAAAATGTTTAGACCAAGCCTCATCCTCACCTGTTCAAATTATTTTGACTTGAATGGTTTTCACACCAGTTTAGTTTAAGTATTTTCCAATTTACTTATCTGTTTGTCAGAGCAGGAGCCACTTTATTGCTGCAGACTAAGATTATCTGTAATTGTAACATTCTGTTTCTGGGTTTTAGTTATATAAAAATGGGATCTTCTGTAGTCCCTGTTGCACTGCTTATGACACTTGTCTGAATGTCTTGGCTTAAGTCACTTTATACTGCCTTTGTTTATTGTTGAGAGAATACTGAAAGAAGGAAGTTTCTGTTGAGCTTTACTCTATGACATATTGTTTCAAAGTAATGTAGCTGAAAGAAAAAAAGGAAGATAAGTGCTTAAAAGCAACAATAAAGAATTTGTGAATTCAAGATATTTATTTGTGGAAGTTTACTATGTATGTAATGTACTTGCCTCAGTTTATATTTGTTATCCCATCTGTTTTCTAATGGTAAAGAATGTGAAAAGATGGTTTAACTCCCTCTTGTAGTCATTATCCTGAAGCTCAGGGGAAGAAAAATAAATTGTACCGTCGGTACAATTTTCCAAAACTGCACACAGTTCACCAATCTGTCCATATGAATGTACATTGGCAATCTGTAGTACCCACAGTTTACAATCCATCTACAGAGACTGTAAAAAACATGCACACAATTTCTGTATTTTTCTCTCCCCAGAACCTAGGGGGGGCTCTGTAGAAAAAGTCGCTTGTTTTGGGCTTGTTTTTAAAGGCCTGGTTGCTTATTTGTCTCGCGAGATCTGGCAACACTGGGGGCGGGGGGTAAGGTGCAGACAGAGGGAGAGAGAGAGAGAGGATTTCAGGTGAGTGGATGTGCTGCTGTCTATCTGCTTAAGTTTGACTTTTTTTTGGCACATTTTGTGTGTCTTAGTGCATTTTCGGGCAAACTCAGACTGATTCTCTTGTATTTCTGTCTTTTGCAGTGGGTTTTGGTTGGAAATATAGCATACTGAGATTAGTTAATTATTTGTCATTCTCTCAATCCAGTGCTCTTTAAGTCCACCAAGTAATTGAACCCAGTGTTTTGTATTATTATGTCCCATGCCATCAAATCCAATTGCAATCATGTAGTAAGCCAATTTCTGACATCAGGGTCATGAAATGAATTCAAATTTGAATTAGATGTTGTGATGGAGCTCATGTTTCAATAAGAGTGCCTCCCACACACAGTTTTAACCTCTGGCATTCTATAAAATCAAGTTTTTGGTGTTTTAATCGCCTTATTTTGAAAGTTTGAAATGCCTTGAATACAGGAAATCATAACTGATGCAAGATCATGGAATGCATTTTCAGGCAAATTCTGACTGATTTTCCTGTATTTCTGTCCTTTGCAGTGGGTTTTTTTTTGTAAACATCGCATACAGAAGGAAGGATGGCTGGTGAAAACATGCTGATGGATGTTGGTGTTAGCAACACCAACAGCTTGATGCAGAGCATAAGAGAGTATGAAGACATGGGACAGTTTTTGCATGCCTCTGAGACCATTGGGATCCACTCCACCACAGTCCCTGATGCAAGTTCACATCTGAACTTTTCCTTTGACCTTGATGGGATCTGTATAGAGTTCCAGAGCCTCCAAGGGCTCCTATGTGGTGTTCACTATCTCCTCCTGCCCAGACTTCAACATTTCAACCTCACTCCACAGTACAACTTTATTAAAAAACATGTGGACCTGACCAGCTACAGCCAGGATGGGATAACGGCCCTGAGACATGCTGTGGGGCACACCATCAGTTATGTAGATGGTGGTTACCACCTGGTTATGACTGCGCTTCCGGCCAATAAAAAGAAACCAGACACCAGGTTGCTCCGGAAGGACCTGTACTGCGTGATGGCGGGAGAGCTGCTCAACGACTTCATCGACAAGTTCCAAGAGCTGGTCAAGAACCTGCCCGATGAGGACAAAGCTCGGCCCAGCATCCACAGTCAGAGTTCCTTTGACACGTCCAGGTTCCGTGTATTGAGGAGGGATGCCACTGGACCACTGGAGAGGTCCCAGGCAATGTGCCACTGGACCACTGGAGAGGTCCCAGGCAATGTGCCTGCCTGCAAATTCTTCCAGGCAGTGGTCAGCCCAGGAGCTTTCACTCATTTTGACAGACAAGAAAGTGAAAGCTGCAGCAGCATACAAAGATTACTGTGAGAAGTGCAAGGAGGGCAAGATCCTCATAAGAACTTTCAAAGCTTTCAAGCACAAAAGAACTGAAGTGTTGAGAAATGTAAAGTGAAAAGAAGTGTTCAAACAAGGTTTGCAGTGATTAGTGTGGTTGGACAGCAATTTAGAAAGCTGTTGAGCTCAGATTGTTGTGTGTTTGTAGATAAGAATAGATTAAGATTATGACACAGGTTGTTGTATATCTGTTGTGTTATTAAGGGTTAGATAAGTGTAGGAAAATTAAGATTAAAAAAAATTATATAAAAATAAATAAATAATAATAATTAAAAAAAAAAAAAATCCTCCACATGGACTCTGCCTTGACGTGGCGTGGAGGCTTGTGTGTCTCTATCAACATCTGGGCAGTCCCTATGATCACTGAGACCAGACTAAAGAGTCCTCAAGTCAGACCTAGCCCCCCATTTGTGACCAATATGCTGTTAAATAGATACAAATCTAAATTCCAATCTATCTTTGTCAGGAAATTCTATATTTGCATCTATTTGTAATTAGATTGATTTATTCTACCTGTAGGTAAGAAGCTCTTCAAAAACAAGCTTTTTTTTTCTACATTTAGAGCCCAACTGCACAGGTTAAACTCATATATACTCTTGTATGAAGTGGTTATGCACATACTCACACCTCTTTTGGGTGGTTTTAGATAAAATATGTAGATTTTAACGTGAACACTTTATGTTTTTCTCAGTGAACATGGCAACGAAGAAGGCTGACGTGGGACCCTGGGATGAGGCTTATCCCCCTGAGGTTCCTGGAGCTGAGGAACCCCACGCACCTGGGGAGGAGAAGGCTGGTGCCGCCAGCCCAGGGCAGGAGGGTGGTTAGGGGTTAGGGGTTAGGGCGTAGGATCAGAATCCTGCTCCGTAGGCAGAGCCCTGGAGCAGGTTGGTGCACGGTCCATCAAGAGGGGCCCAACAGAATCCTCCCAGTCACCAAGCACAAAAACACTGACACATTACTTAGGTTCCAAACACACAATATTTAGGTTAGGTGCTCTTTTTTAGTTTAGTTGTACCTTAATTTAGGTTACTTTCTTTAGTTTTACAATATTTAGTTTAGTAAACACAATTTGGCTTTTGTTTGACACTTTTTTTAGGTTCTACATCCTTACTTTAGGTTAGGTTCCATCACCCAAAGGTGATGGGGGTTCAAAAAAATTAGATCTTTGGTCTGTGATCAGCATGCGCGATTAGGAGAACCCCACCAGACCTCCTCCGAGGCACTGGCTAGTTAGGTCTAGGGAATATTTTTTAGGATCGCCCCCGGCTGCTGGACGTTGCACAGCATCCCTCCTCCAGCTTTGATGAGAGGCTCGAGTTTAAGTTTAGGAGGACCCGGCCGCAAGTAGAAGGTCATGGGTTCACCATCCACAGACATGAAGAGAACTGGAGAGATGTCAGATTTCACCACATCCTGCTGTTTGGACGCGTTGGCCGGGCCCTGTGACTTTTGGGCCCCGGGAGTGGAGGGACGTGTGTGGGGATGCCCCCGGGGACTTTTGGCAATACGTTCCCCGGGGGCAGAGCGGTGCGGTGGTGGTGGTGTTGGGACCGAGGTACACTGGGGACCTCGGTCTAGTCCTGCCGGGTACGGCCGGCATCGACCATCCATGCTGAGTGCGTGGGCTCCAGGGCGTAGGCCCGGGGGTCGGGGGGGTGTGGGGATTTGGGCGGGGACTTGAGTCCCTGGTGGGCACCATAGGTGTTGGCGATGGTGCCGTCCGGCCCCCGTCAGCATTGGGAGAGGGTGTGGGTCTCCTGATGGAGACCATCGCCGCCACTGCCGCCATAGCCACGGGCTGGCCCCGGCCAGTTGAGTCTCTGGTGGGCACCGTGGGGACCGCACACATTGGACAAGATGCTGCTTGTCTCTTGTCCGAAGACCAGAGGAGTCCTACTGGATTCCCTCCAGCGTGTCCTGGGTTCGACAACCAGCAGCTTTCTCACCACATCTGCGGCATAATATGGTCAGACTCATTTGGCACATCACTAGTCGACCTGATTGGCCGGCGCTGCCCGTATAAAGTGAGCTTTTAATATGCGCCGATGTGCTTTGCGGGAACCTGTTTTTGGGTCAGGGTGCCAGAAAAAAATTTGAGATATGTACATTACCGTGTCCGGACGGTCCCCAGGAATCCAAAAATGTACTTTTTTTATGAAGATCCAATGTTTTTTGAGTCCCACAATGCACTGCGGCTGAGAAGTGGGCGTATCAATTTACATTTATCAAAATAACTTTTGATCCATAAGTGTTAGAGACTTGGAACCAACTCCTACCCCCCCATTATCAGGGACGGGCTTTCCAACGGCACCTCTAGCATCACTGTATGACGTCAGGAAGTGGGCGTAACTTGTGATTTTTTTTTTTTTTTTGCTGTATCTCGGGAACAGAAGGTCGTAGAGACACGGGAGTGAAGAGCAGGTTCAAGACATGTATCTATGCACGTGGGTTACATAGATATAATTCTGGAAGTCCATAGATACAATTCTGGAAGCCATGTAAATCAATGGGAGTTAGGATAGGGGGTAATGACCACGATTTTGGTCAAAAAGCCCGATCCTCAACCGAGCGAGATAGAGACATGGGACCTTGACCGACCCCCCCGTTTGTGTGTACCCCGAGTCCAACGGCAGCACCCACAAGTCTCTAGGATGTACGGTTCCTGAGTTATGGCAAAAATAAAAATTCCCATACAAGTGAATGGGAGAGGGAAAATTTGACAACGTGTCACAGGCAAAAAGTGTCTTCCAGAAAGTGGTTAGGAGAACGATTCAGAGCATTTGGAGTGGACTGAACATGCTTCTGGAAAGAAACAGCAAAGTTTTCTCCGGCAGCTTGGACAAAATGTACAAAAGAAAATTACTCAGCAGCCTGGAGTTACGGGCCCTGTCAGAAGTTGCTATAGTCTGCCTGTTATAGCAGGTTCTGACAATGGAGTCTACGGGCTGTCTGTGTCTCAGGAAGGCGCTAGAGACTCGAAAGCAGGCCGGGACCCCCCATTTTGGCCCGCTCCGAATCCGCAGAGCCCCCCCCCCCCGGCCCTCTGGGACCCTGCGTCCTGGGGTTAGGGGCCCCTGTCAGAAGTTGCTAGGATCTGCCTGTTATAGCAGGTTCTGATGGAGTACCTGTGTGTATCCCCCCCCCCCGCAGGGCTGGGCAATGACAAGGAGGGAGATATTACCTTCTCTTTAGACTTAGTGCAATGGACATTTATTCTATGGAAAACAGCCGTAATGGGGAGCAAGACTTCGGGTTAAAATAATATATGTTAAATGAAAACATCAAGGCATCAATAAAGATACTCAAATAAAGAATAATAATAAATTTAAGTGCTTTTAGGGTTCATGGAAGGAAAAAAACAAAAAACAAAAAACCTTTATCCTCTTAAAGGACCAGTGTGTAATAATTACAGGAATTTATTGACATAAATGGAATATATTATACATAAGTATGCTATTTATTATTATCAATCAACTTATATTCACAATCTTTATGTTTGTGTTACCTTAGAAATAGCCATTTATAGTTACATACTGTCGGGTCGCCTTTTACGGAGGCCGCCATCTTGCACCGCCATGTTTTCTGCGCCTGCGAAGAGCGGACGCGTTACGTAAACTTCGCAGCGTAAATACGGGCGACGAAGAGGAGGACAGACAGCGACGTTTACTGGCAAACTATCTTGTTTTCTGAAGGCTGACAGCCACAGTTTTGACCAGTGGATGATCATAGTTGTTATTTACCACAAGAAGAAGAAGCAGACTGTGAACTCTTGTTTCTCAAAGAAGTGAAAACATGAAGAAAACAAACGGCAGCGTGAGAGGAGACGACAGAAAACAAGGACTAACATCGGTGTGGCGTTTGTGGCGTTTCTAACATGTGTGTGGCACATGGAAATCACTGATGAGGGACTGTTTTCACAGCAACACCGAAGTTGCCTCTTTTCTGCTGGACAGGTAATTCATCTTACACACGTAATTTCACTTTATTATGAGATAGCTTCAGCTAACGATATAACATGGCCACGGACATAACGCTAATTATTCACACAAGTAACGTGTTCGTCCCGTGTTTCTGTCGATAATATGTTTGTTACCACGATCGTAATTTTGCATGTTGTTTCAAAAGTATGATCAGGAGCTGAAATATCCGGTGGTGTTACAGAGATTAGCTCACGGCTGCTCAAAGTTATTGTCTATAAATGTGTAGAGCTAATGTGACTGTAGCTGACTGCTGGTTTATGAGTTATAGCTATAATTTATTGTGGTTATGTATGTCCAGGTGAGCCATTCCTCTCTGCACCGTCGGATGTAACAGGATGTGTTACAGGTGTGTGTGTGTGTGTGTGTGTGTGTGTGTGTGTGTGTGTGTGTGTTATGTTTCTGCAGTTATGACAAACGTCCTGTAACATCACCTCCTATGAAGAGAAAACCTTTTCATGTCTCAGCTGCAGCTTTATCTACCATCGACGCTGCTTCTACTGGGACAGACAGGTTAGTCATCACAATGAATTAACAGTGTTGTCCTCACAGGTCTGATTATCAACCTAACAGCACTTATTAATAGGTTTTTCATTAATAGTTTATGTTTAATGTTATATCTCCATATGTGTCAGGTATAGAAAATGATGTGGTTAGTTTTTATTACTATATTACTTGTTATTGTTTGCCTATACATTCATTATAATGATGTAAGATATAGTCATAAAGTTACTGTATATTACATCAGGGGTATTTAACCATTGTTGGCTAAGAGTATGTAAGTTTTCATCAAAGCAAAATAAGAAAAAAATCAAAACTTGTTTTCACTAATTAGTGCCTCATATCTGGATGATGGCTGCTAATCAACTGAATCATCAGGTGTGGTTTTTGTTTGGGATGAAAATCTGCATACTCTAACATCTTCATGGAATATAGTTTAATACTCCTGTATGACATCACTATGTATATTTTGTTTCTCTCCTAATGGCAGCAGAGGTAGAAGGACAGTCCATTCTCCTTAACTAGCTGAAAGACACTGTAAGTCATTTGGGATGCCACGATGGAGGAACCTTGGACCAGATGACCCCAGAAGGTTCACTTTGGTGCCCCCCATGCATGGATCTGCCACACCAGAACTGGTGCAGACACAAGTCAGGAGAGGTCTACATAAGTGACACACATTTATTTGCCTTTAATGTGGAATATTAACCTGCCCTGTAAATTATACTTTTGGTGAAATATTAGTATTTCCACACTGCATAAAAACCAAATAATATTCTAACTAAATGCATCTTTACACTGTCTTCAACAGGACTGACACTAAGTACAGCTGCTGATTTGGAATGAATCAGACAGGAAGTCACCGTGTTTCATCCAACAACAAAAAGCTGAATCAGTGTGTTTCTCAGGGAGGACCACAGGATGAAAGAGCTGGAGCTCAACGATAACCTCCAGAACCTCACAACTTTTAGTGTTCAAACAGACAAATGTCTCAACAGCTTCTTCTGTCTTTATCCAAGTCAACTCTGATGAGGACAGAATAAGTTGTCAAAATGTTTGTGTTTGTTGACTAAAAGCTGCAAGTTATGATTGTACACCAACATTTCTCTTTCTATTCACAACACAAAGCAAAGTGTTCTTTTTTATATTCAACTTTTCATTCCAAACTGTGAGGTACAGCTGTCCTCTGTAAGGATTATACACATTAGTGTAACCTGAAGTAGAAATGAACATTTACAGACATTGCAGGGAAGTATTGTCATGATTACTGTATAATTGCAAGCATGTTTATATGTATAGCACTGCAAAAAATAAATCATGTACATCTGATGATCAACTTTTTTTTATATTTATTGTCCACATTTCAGCCAAATAAATAATAGCCTAATAATATCAACATGTAAACAACAAATGTCATGTAATAAGTAGCTCAAACAGGGTGATTCTCAGTCATGAACACAGAATAATAAACTCACAGCTTTTAGTCTTCAGTTCAAAAAGACAAATGTCTCATCAGCTTCTTCTGTCTTTATCAAAGCAACTCTGATGAAGACAGAACAAGCTGCAGAAATGTTTGTCTGTCTGAACACTAAAAGCTGGAGGTTTATGATTATCAGACAGCATTTCTCCTTGTATTATCAAGACTGACAGGGATGACCAAGACTGTTTGTATAAATAATTTATATTGCTGATGTCATTTTTGTCAGTGGTGTTTTTTTTGTGTTTTTTTTTTTTTTATTTGATTAATCTTTGACCCCTGTAATGATAATATACATTAGTGAAGCCTGAAGTGGTCATGAAAATGTACCAACACTGCAGGAAAGAACTTCATATAAAAGTACATATTTATATGTATAAAATTGTAATAAATACAGCAGGTATATCTAATTATCATCATTTATTAATTGCACTTACAATTCAATGTAACATTGAATTACAAATAATGGACTAAAAAATAAACCATACATGTAATTAGCAGAAAAATATGAAAATATGGAACATACTCTGCAATATATAAATAAATAATTTATATAATCTAGAACAAATAAAAATTTTGTTTGATTCCCTGATGTTATATACACAGGTTAGTGAGTACTTGTGGTCTTGTATTGACACTCCAGAGGGCCTGGAAGGAAACGCGAACTTGTCCCTGATGCTCCAAACACAGCAGCTGGGGATGACAAGTCAGTTTCCCTGCACTAAAGAGCCATGTAGCCAAAAAATAAAATGCCTACAGGCTGTGTAATGATACTCCCTGTTGTCAACCCCAGGCCACCTCAACATGTTCCTACAGTTACAAGTACACCATGATACCCTGGTAAAAGGTGGGGCACCATGTCTGAGCTGATGCATCATCAGGGCATCAAACAGTCCTGTCTGCCTCCTCAGGAGCTGTGTGGTGAGCTGCCTGTGCTCCTCCAGGATCATCTCTTCAACAAGTCTCTGAAGAAATAATACACAGGAAAAATACATTCAAGGTTAATGAGATGTTTGATATTATGTTGGTAATATGCTAATATCACTGCAGTTTATGATGTACAGGCTGTTCAGAGTCAGAGTAACACGAGCTGAATGATGCTGTTCCTCTGCAGTATTTATTATCATTCAGTAACATCCCAAGTAATGATGACTCGCGTTACTCTGAGATTACTCGTTACTCTGAGATTACTCATCAGAAGACACACGACACTAACATCACTACATGAAGAGAACAGAGCTGGAAATATAACTTTGTGTTGGATTAGTATAACAAAGTAATTTTCTAAATACATACCTTCATTTGTGAAGCTTCAAATCGCTCCTCTTCATCCTCCAGCGAAGCTTCCGCTCTGGTCGCCCGCCCGCACCTCTCCCTCACCTGGCCCTGACTGCACCGTAACCTCGGCCTCTCTGCTTCCTCTTTCTCGTCCTCTTCCGCTCCGTCTTTCTCTCCCTCCTCCTTGTCCTCTAACCCCCGACCCATAACTGAGACATTGACTCTGTAAACGGAGAATAAATAAGCGTCCCGCCGTAACTATTGTACTGTCACACTAAACAACTACAGTTACTTCGCCAGTGTCGGCGTGTATCACCATGCAAAGCCGCTCGACAAAATACGACCACATTGTGGAGCAAATAACAGTTATATTTGCCATTTTACATGAAAGTTATGACCTCTAGAGCCTAACAACGAAACACGTTTTTTAATATTATCCATAAACAAACCTCAACACTGGAAAGACTAGCTGATGCGAGCGTTACGCCATTTTGTCACGTGATGGCCTCCTTACGCCTGAAAAGGGAGAGGCAGCGTAGGGGGAAATCCTCTTTGTTGCATTCTGAATTTTGATCGCTAGATGCCGCTGAAAATCACACACTTCTCCTTTAAGCACAGATAACATGTACTTCTCAAAACTTTTCATTACAATCGAAGTCAGGGCCACAGGTCTAAAATCATTATTATCAGCTGGACATGTTTTTTTAGCTATAGGAACTATGGTGGGTTTTTTCCACAGCAGGAACAGTGTGTGAGTCCACAGACCGCTGGAAGATGGGGCACCAAGCTGGAGTGAGCTCTTCTGCACATGCTTTTAAGAGCAGTGCAGAAATGCTATCTGGGCCAGTGGATTTTTTAGTGCACACGCGTTTGAAAATAGACTGGATTCTGAGTGGGTCAATTATAATCCTACTGCTGACATCAGTTAAGATAGTTCCCATGACATTATTAGATTGCACAGTGAAGTCATTTTCAAACCTGAGGAAAAAGTTGTTTAGTTCATTTGCCTTCCCCAGATCATCATCGGTATTGAGGCGTTTCTTGGTGGTGTTCATATTTGTAATAACGTTCATAGAGTCCCACAACTTGACATAAAAATCTGCTCTATGGTGTCCTTGTGATGCTTTCTGGCTTCCCTCAGCCTCTGGTTGAGTTCTCTTTGCACCATTTTCAGTCCTGCTTCACACATCTCGTCAATTCACTTTTAGGTCATGTGTTTTTGTTTTCTTACTTTCATGATTCATGTTTCCTGTTTTATTGTGAAACTTACCTCTCCTCTCGTTTCAGGCCACTTCACTTCCTGCCCCTGTGATTTCCCTCCAGTTTTGATTGTCTGCCTCACCTTCATTAGTTTCACCTGTGTCTTGTTACCACTCCCCTCTCTCGTGTATTTAGCATGTGTTTCTTCTCCTCTCTGTGCCAGTTCGTATTTGTCCTTAATGCGGTACGTACCAGCCGTTTGACTGCCCTAGTGATTGGTTTTCCTGTTTTTTTTCGTATTTTTGCCTGTTACTGACTTCTGCCTTTGCCTTGCCCTTTCTGGATTTGTTTGCCTGGATTTACTGCCTTCTGTGTACCAAACCACCCCTTTGACAAGTGATTTTGCATTTGAACCTTGAACTGTTTTTGAGTCGTGCTTTTGAGTCCAGCTTTTGTGAAGTTACAGTTATAATACTGCTCTGTCATTATTTTTAAAAGCTAGCTTTTTCCTGTTAATACAGTCCTTTACACTCTTAGTTATGTAGGGCTTATTGTTGGGATACACAGTAATGTCCTTTTTGGTAGCCACATTGTCTGCACAGAAATGTATGTAGTCTGTTATTACTTCAGTAGCCTCATCAATCTCCAAATCAGAGAATATGTCCCAGTCTGTGCAGAGGAAGGATCCTTTGAGTGTTTCTATGCTATCCTTGTCCCATACTGTCACTGTCTTAGTTTGTGGTTTACTCCTTTTTAAAAGCAGTCTTGTAAATCGGGATTAACTGGACAGTGTTATGGTCAGAGTTTGACAGTGGGGGCAGTGGTTTGGCAGTGTATGCATTTTTTATGTTTCCGTAACATTTATCTAGGACTCTGTTCTGCCGTGTGTCACATCTCACATACTGTTCAAATCCGGGGAGAGAGAGTTCCAGCTTGCAATGGTTGAAATCCCCGAGAATCACAGTCAGGGCTCCAAACAAACAAACAAAAAAACATCCCAGACAAGACCAGGAGGAATGTGTAAGTCCAAATTAAAACAAACAAAAAAAAAATGGTAAGCTCACCAGCAGCCCCATTGGCGACAGAAGGATTTCATTTTTATGGTGAGTGAACCATGAACCAATCTCAGGTACTTGATCGTACAATATAAATAAATAATCTAATTCACTTAATGATGGTCCTTACCTATCCGTGTCAAAATAAAAAAGAAAGTACAGTTTCAAACATTACTCTATTTTTTTGATAGGTGAAAAAAATCTCTCAATTCCTATCCCAGAATATACTTATACGGTGTACACCTCTGTGATCATTATCTCCATAGATGATTTTAACCCTCATATTGTCTTCCCATTTACTACGCACCTTTTATCCTCCCGGGTCAAAATTGACGCAGTCTGGTTTGACTGCTTATAAAGCATGTAGTATAAAATGATCATCGAATTCTGTGTTGCACCTTTTTAGTTAACTTGTTTCCAACACATCAACATATATTTTACACTTATTTTTGTAATTTATGGTATAATGGATGTAATTTATAGAAAATGATGCTCAATTTTTGAGTAAAAAAAAGCAGAAATATTGAACTATTTTGAATATAGTTATGATCTGAGGTACATAGGTTGATGTATTATCACAGACTGGTACATGTCAAAGTTTAGTCAGGATGCTGTTTTGAAACAATGTAAAATTTTTCAATGGCAGCAAATAGTCACACCTGTTGTCTTCCCGGGTCAAATTTGACCCGGTGTGGTTTGACTGTTTAAAAAGCATGAAATATAAAATGATCACCAAATTCTGTGTTGCACCTCTTTAGTCAACTTGTTTCCAACTAATTACCACCAATTTTACATTCATTTTTGTATTGCATGGTATGATAGTCCTCATTTACATAAAATTATACCTTATTTTTGAGTTAAAAAAAAAGCTGAAATATTGAACTTCCCAGGTCAAAATTGACCCGGTGTGGTTTGACTGTTTATAAAGCATAAAGTATAAAATAATCAAACAATTCTGTGTTCCATATTTTTAGCCAACTTCAGTCTAACTAATTACTAGTTATTAGTTATTTTGCATAATTACTCACTGGTATATGTCAAACATTAGCCAGGATATTCCCAGGTCAAAACTGACCGATACAAATAATAAACAAATGTGATTTACAAAGT